>NC_092446.1:4008733-4131233 GCF_036169615.1 Heliangelus exortis
TGCCCACCCTGTAACCCCCACCTCCCCCTCCAAACCCCAGCTCCCCCTCCAAACCCCAGCCCACCCTCCAAACCCCTGCCCACCCTCCCCTCTGCCCCCGGCAGCGAGTGGGAGGGGGCACCAGAAGGCCAGGGATGGGCTGGGGGTGAGCAGGGAGCTGGGACCCCTCTCTGGCCCCCATCCCCGAGCAGCTTTCCCTGGACCCCCAAGGGGCTGGGGGCTCTCCCGTTGCTCCCAGCACCAACCAGCTCGGCTCAGAGGGGGGGGAGGGGGGCGTCTGCTGCCATTTAGGAAAATTATTTTCCTTTTCTTGCTGGAGAGGCAGAGGGGGGGAGGGCTATGCTTGAAAACCCCCCCTCCTGTATTCGTGCAAAGGCTGGCGGCTGGGTGATGGGCAGGGTGCCTGATAGTTGGTGGCATTTCCCTCCTCTCCTGTCCTCACCGGCTCGATGCTGGCAGAGCCAGCACGGGGTGAGCTGATTTGTTCTGCTCCTGGGTTCGCCGTGGTGCTTGGAGAGTCGTAATTTCAGAGCGGCCAAGTGGCCCGATAAATCAGGGCTTAATTCCTGCCAAGGCTGGCCGCTGCTTCCCCCAAGGAAACTCATTTTACAGGAGGGGAAATGACTTACCGCGGGAGATAGGAAAGCAGCGGGGTGGTGAGAGCCAGGGAAATGTTGGTCACGGCAGAGCTTTTGGAGAAAGAATTGGCTGACACTCATCATGAGGAGGTAGAGCTCCTGCCTGCCAACAGCCCGAGCCGCTGGGGAAGGAGGTGTGGGTCAGTCTTACCTGCCCGGACCACATCTGACACCAAGCTGGTGGCAAATGGGCTGCGAGCACTGGGAAACCCCCCCGAGGTCCCTCCTGTCACCTCCTCGGGGAGCACTTGTCACCCTGTGCTTAATGTCAGGGCCATTTGCTCCTCTGCACCCATGGGTGCTGGTGGGGCAGAAGGCAGCTGGGACAGCCTGGCAGAGCCTGCAGTGACCCTGCTGAGAACTGCAAGCTCGTTGCACGTAAAGGAGGATGCCCGGTAAACCAGCACCCTCCTGGTCCTCACCCTGAAACGCCAATGGGCAAAGATCTGACTGGAAAAGGAACCTCAGGAACCTCGGTCCATCCTGGCTCCTGTGCTGGGTTCGGGGAGCACTGGATCACTTGGGTCTTGCACTTTGCAACCGGGCAGGAAAACCCATTTTAGGGGCTTTTCAGACCCTCCCCAAGGTGGGGAAGAGACGCTGGGATGGCACAAAGCTGGAAGGAGCTGGAAGGAGGGCAGGAGGGAGAACCCCACCGAGCTGCATTAAGCACTCCAAGGCGCTCGTTAGGGGAAAGCTGAGCCGGTGTTGGAGGCCGGAGGCCACCAGAACCCCCCGGGACCGGGTCGTATTCTCCGGGCAACCCGATCCGTGCAGCAGAGGCAGGACAGGCTCATTACTGCAGCTCCTGCAGGCGGCTTCGGTTACTCGGCTGGAAGAGCTCGTCTCCTGCTGGCTTTTAATTTCCTTGACATCACCCTGGAGCCGGGGGGAAATGCAGGAGCGTTGGGGCAATTGGAGGGAGAGAATCTGTAGCCACCTTCACCCCCATCCTCCTTGGCTCCCCGGCTGTGGGGACCCCCTGGGACCCCCATCTTCCCCCCTGGTTCCAGCATCCTTCAAAATTTCCTGGTGACCCCAAGCACAAGCCCCAGGGCTCTGAGGGGCAGATGGCATTCGGGAGGGAGCTGTCTGGCTCCCTGGCTTCGAAGAAGAAGCCTTAGGGGGGGTGCAGCCCCCATCCTCCCCTTCCCCAGCCCGGTGGAAAGGATCATTCCTGTTTCTCCTGCCAGCCTGTTCCCAGCTGGCACATTTGGCAAGGAGGAGGCACCGGCTGCCTCTCTGAAGGCGCTTTGGAGTGTTTGTTTCTGCAAAAGATGCGTCTCAGCCCTTTGAGCCCCCCCTGCAGCCCCTTCCTGGAGTGGAGGCTGAGGAGAGGGGGGAGCACATTGCTCAGTTCCATCCTGCACAAGAGGGACAAGAATCCAAGGGGCAGCAGAGTGCTCAGCTCCCCAGAAAGCCCCCCCAGCAGGGCAGCCCAAGGAGGAAGGATCCAGTTTGTGGCCCTCAGGGAGCTGGGTAGTGATGGGCAGCACCGCTGGGGTCTGTCACCCACACGCCCCCTCAGCTCCAGCCCCGGGCCGCAGCTCCCACTGCACCCTGGGGGGCCCCATCCGGCGGTGCTGAGCACCCACCCGGCACTGGGGAATGTGCCTGGGGACCATGACCTGGGCGAGGGTCTCAGCACAGCCCCACGGGGACAGCAGTGGGGAGGGGGCTGCAAGGGGCAGCATGGGCACAGAACATGGGGAAGGAGATGGGGGAGGGTGTCCATCCCTCCTTTTCCATCCTCCCCCCTCTCCCCCCGAATGAATATTTTTTTTTTTTTTTTTTTTTTTGCAACCTTTGCAGGCAGCGGCTCCATCCCCCCGTTGCCATGGCAACGGGCGGCTGCAGGCAGGGCGCGTGCCCGCGGCCGTGCGCGCCTCCGCTGCCCGCACGGCTGGTGCGCAGCGCAGCGCAACGCAGCGCAACCCGCCTGATCCCCCCCCCCCCCATCCCCACAACCCCAGCCCGGCGGAGCCCCCCGGGCCCCCACTGCCCGGCCCAGGTAAGAGCCGGGGGCAGCGTGGGAAGGGAGAGCTGGTGCCCCGCGTTCCTGCGGGGATTGGGCTGCGTGGAGCCTTTGTGCAAATGGGGATGGGGGCCGGGAGGGGGGGGTGGGGGGTGAAAAAGGGTGCGGGATGCCTGGGTCCCCGGTGGGGATGGGGGGAGTGTGGGGGGAGGATGCTGAGCAAGGACACGGCGGTATCGTGAGGGTCTGCACCCCAACCCCCCCGCCAGGACACGGTGTTCCCTGATCCCTTCTGCAAGGCAGGGAGGATGGGGGGGGGACACGACCTTCACCCCCCCCGTGTGTCCGGTGTTGTTCTGGGGCAAGGGACACCCCCTCTGCGACGCTGCTGCACTCCCGGCTTCGTACCTCAGTTTCCCCAGCTGCAGATGGTGAGAGGGGCTTGTGCTGACCCTGTCGTTGCTGTCCCCCTGCCCAAGTGCTGGGGGGACACCCCGCCACCGAAGCCATTGTCACCCCAGCTTCCACTTTGCTCTCGCCCCTCCGTCCCCCTCCATTCTTATCCCCTCTCTGAGCCCTTCCGGCTCCGAGTCTCCTTCCGCGCAGCACAGACAGCCGAAATCCCGCTGTCCCTCCATGTCACCCTGCTCCATGTCACCCCCACCCGCCTCCTGTCACTGCCACCCCCCCGTCTGTCCCACTGAGGTGGAGGGGAGGGGACGGGACCCCCAGTGCCGGCGCCTGACTGGGCTCTGGGCTCCCCCCTCCCTGCTGCGGGACCCAGGGGACGGCACCTCCGTGTCCCCCTCCACCGTCATTTACTACTCCTCGGTTTAATTGCAAAACTCTTTTTTTTTTTTTTTTTTTTTTTTTTCTGCCTAAATCCCACTCCTGGGACCAGAAAAATCCCTGCTCGAGCTCCCGAGCATCCTTGTTTACAGCAGGAGGCTGAGGCAGCGGGCAGGGAAAAGCTGCAGAGCTGGGGGGCAAGGAGAAACCCCGCAAAATGAGGTCCCTTTCCCAGGCCTGAGGGCACGGATGGGGCTGCTAATCCTGGTCCTGTACCCCCGTGGTGCCCATCCACATTCTTGGCACATCCACCCTACCTGAGCCTCCTGCAAGCTCCCCTGGAGAGAAACACTTCCCTTATCTGCAAACGCCAGGCATCTTTCCAGAAATCTTTGCCCAAGGTTCTTAAACCCCCCAGAAGACTTTGAGGGGTGTCCTGCTCTCTGAGCAGGGCAAATCTGGGGGGTTCGGGAGGAAGGTGAAAGGTTCTGCAGAACGCACACAGGATGCAAAGGCGTTTGCAGGGCAGGGCTTGGAGCAAACGCGTTCCTCCCCTCTTCCCCCCCCCCTGCGCCGGCTGCTGCAACCTGGCAGGACCTGCGAGGTGACCGTCCTGCCATCCGGCTCCTGGGAACATTCCCAGATCGCTGAACCTCCTTTGCAAACACTCCGGTTTGGGGGAGCCTCTAAGCCCTGACCCTCTGGCAGCCTGACACCCCCCCCGGTGCTCAGATCCCCCCTTGGCTGATGCAAATTGCTTTAACCCAAGCAAGGTGGGTGCTGCAGGCACATCCTGCGCAGGATTCACTGGCAAAGTGGCTTCCAGAAGAAGTTTCCCTCCATTACCTCCGTGTCACCACTGGGGACCCTCTGTCCTGGCAGCCACCTCGTGTGCACTGGGTCCAAGGCAGCCCCACGGTGCTCCTGGGGCCCAAATCCCACTGAGGAGCATCAGTACAGGGCACGACTGTCCCCTGCCCTGTGGCCGTGGCTCGGCTCCCTGCCCCGGGGACTCCAATCCTGCTCCTGTTGCAGCCAGGGGATGCAGGATGGGGCCCCGGTACGAGCTGTTTGCAGCACGGAGACAGCTTGGGAAGGGCCCAGGCTCACCTCCCGCATGGCCTTGGGCTTGGTTTGATATCTGTTTGATAACACGGGGGGGGAGGACTTGAGTTGAAGCTGCTCACACCCCTCCAGGCTGCTCAGCCCCGGCTCCAATCTTGCTCCTCGTTCGGCGGTGCCTGGAGCTGCCAGCGTGAATCAGCAGCACCCGCTTAACCCTTTCCTTGCAGGGTCCAACATGGGCTCTGGAGGGGGGGGGGGGCACACAGTTGAGCCACACTGCAGCCAAACCCCTTCTCTCCCCCCTGCAGACCCTTGTCTTGGAGCTGTGCGGGGGGAGATCCCGCAGCCGGGCTCCCTGGGGGGGTTGCAGGTGCTTGGGATGCGCTCACGGCTCTGCCCCGGAGCTTCCTCTCCTGTTTCTAATCCGTTTGTCTTTGCCACGAGTGCCTCTCAATGCGGTGACAGCAGTGATGCGGTGGCATTTGGAGCTGCCCTCCCCCGCCTGAGCCTCGGCCACCCCCGTGCCGAGAGGAGGGGGAGCAAATGACCACCAAAATCCTGACCCCCAGCCTGCCCGCCTCCCTCCCGAACCCCTGCCCTCCTCCTCGGCCTCATGGGCTTACAAAAAGAGCCAAAACGTAACAAGGGTTTCCCACTCCAGCCCCATGGATGGTTTGGTTCGGTTCGGTTCGGTTTGGTTTGGTCTGGTTTGGTTCGGCAGGCCGGGTCAGTCCCGGTGTTTCACTGCAATAAAAGCAGCTCAGACCATCAGGTCCTTTCCAAACGCTGAGCTTTGGCTTCGCTGCCCGGAGCCCCCAGGTAACTGCAAGGTGACAAGGTGCAGAAAATTGATGTCCCCTCCCCAGTTCACGCGCTCGGGTGACCGGGGGTCCCCGGTGCCTGCGGCTCCGTGCGGGGGCTGCGGCTGCAGGAGGGAAGGGGAAGCGCTGCGGGGTTCGGTGTCGGGGTTTATGCTCGGGAATTCCCTCTGGTTCCGGTGCCTGCAGACCCAGCTCAGCTCCCAGCAGTGGCTGCCTCCTTCCCAGGGTGTTCCGCTAATAATTAATCACCCGTCCCCCTCCCAGCCTCATTAACTCCCACCCCTGGGCCCCTCGGGTCAGCCTCCTGCCCTGGGACAGGGATGGGGACAGGGATGGGGACACAGGCTGGCTCTGTGCTCCTCTCCCCGCCTCGTAGCACATCTGCCACCATCCCGCAGTGGCAAAGGGCTCTTGGCAGCAGGAGGAGGCTGTGCCCTGGTCCCCTGTCCCCAAGCTCAGCCCATGTGGCAGCAGGCGGGACACGGGGCCGCGGGCAGGCAGCTGCCTGTTCCCTCTGTCCCCTCCCCATCAGCCGAGGTGCTGGAGGCAGGGAAGCAAAAAAACCACCAACACCTGGAGGCAGAGCAATCTGCCACTAGATGCAGCTTCTCCCCGGGACTGGTGACCCCAAAGCCCAGGAGGGGACATCCACAGCTGATGGGGCACCCCAAGACTGCTCTATAGGGGTGGGAGGGGGATGTTTAATGTCAGTGTAATGGCAAAGGCAAAGCTCCGGACAGGGGACAAAGGGACCCAGCTCGTTCCTCTCGTCCTTCTCGAGGAGCCACAGGAGGGGGACAGGCAGGCAGCAGGGACAGTGCTGACCCCAAGCCCTGCAGTCCCTCTGCACTCCGGGGCTCTTCGGCCCCGGGACTGTCCCTGCCAGCCTGGGGACAAGCAGCACGGGGGGGGCAGCTGCCCGTGCCCGCAGTGCCGGCAGCGCCAGCTCTCTGCATTGCAGCAGCCTCCTGCCTGCACAGGGTGGGGGGCCCAGAGACCCCCCCTGCAACACGGGTGGGGGCAGGAGCTGCCCCGTGGGTGTCACGAACGCGGCAGCGCTCAGCTCCGAGAGAGCTGATGGGGACAGAGATTCAGTGATGGGGGGAACGGGGGGGGGGAGATGGCAACTGCAGGAGCGACCCCAAGGGGACACGGGGGCAGCTGGGACCAATTCCCCCATCACTTGGTGCCAAATGCTCTGCAGCTCCTCTAGGGGGGCTTGGTGGAAATGTGGGGCTGGGGGGGGGGGGCAAAACAGAGCGGGGGTCCCCGCTGTGGGGGTCCCCGCTGTGGGGGTCCCTGCTGTGGGGGTCCCTGCTGTGGGTGCTGGGCATTGCCAGAAGCTTTGATGTGAAGGGATGGGCTGTGGGTGTGGGGGGCTGGAATGGTGGGGGGCAGAGGGGTGTGAGGGGTGGTCGTGTGTGGCAGAGGAGTGGGGAGAGGTGGCAGCGTTGGCTGGGGAGTGCTGCAGAGCCAAAAATAACCCCCAGGGCTGTGGCTCACACCTGGAAAGGCTGAGGGGCAGGAGCTGCAGCAGCCACGGCCCGTGGTGCCCCATGGCTTGGGGGGGGTGGCTGTCATGTCTGGGGGTCCTGGGGTCCCCCCAGCTCCCTCCTCAGAATCCGTGTCCCAGCCCCCAGCAGGACTGTCACCCCAAGGATTCCCTGTGCTGCACCAGCACCCAACACCAAGATCTGGAGGCACAAAGACCCCAACACCCGGGGCTTGCAGGAGGGACGTGCCACCCCGTGGGGTCCCTTGGGAGCTGTGCCATGGGTGCACCAGGGCAGCCCCTGGGGTTCCAGACAGTGACCACGCTGTGGGTGGCCGTGCTGTGGGTGCCAGGTGATGGCCATACCACGGGTGGGAGGTGCTGGCCGTGCCGTGGGTGCCAGGTGGGCACGGGGGACATGTTCCCCCCACCCATCTGTGTCTGGGTGGCTGAGCTGAGGGACAGTCACACGTTTATTTTTAACCGGCTGGGGCGGTGGGGATTGGTGCCTCCCTGGTTATATCACTAAATCCCTGCCAGGCCCTGTTAGTTCCAGCACAGTGAGCCCTGCACTCAGCTCCAGTAACCGTTTCAGCCCCCCCTGTCCTCCTGGACCCACGATCTCCCCCATTCCCTGGGCTCCTGGTGGACAGCTGGAAGGGTGTGAGCACCCCCTGACTGTCCCCATGGAGGGATCGGGACCCCACCCCCCCCATCCTGCCCTCCCACCCCACGCACCCCCACCCAGGATGCAGCCAGGTCTCCCCCCATCTCCTCAGGGGAAGGGATGGGACAAGGGGCTGATGGCCACATCCTGCTCCCACAGCCCTTCTGGAAGGAAACCGGGGCAGTTCACAGCCACTTTGTCCCCATTCCTTGTGGCAGGTGCCACGTGGGCCAGGCGTGTGGGCTGGAGAACCAGATCCAGCTCCGGGGCAGGATGGGGACAACGAGGGTGCTCATGGCCACCACTGTCCCCTCCCCATCTCCATCCCATCCCCTCAGCCCCCACCCCAAGTGCAGCTCTCAGCAAAGGGTTAAGGCAGGCAGTGGGGCCACGTGATGCTCCGGGGATGCCGTTTTTCCGAAGATCAGAAGGGATTAGGGTGGAATATTAGGACGAGAATTTCCTGGGGAGGTTCATCACCTTCCCCCAGCCCTCCCACTGTCCCCACCCCGTGGCTACAGGGGACACACCAAGCCAACCCCTGGCTGGTCAGCTCCTCCCTGTGCTGCTCCTCACCCCATTCCCCCTCCCTGGAGGTTCTGGGGGGGTTTGGGTGGCACCAAGCGGGTGGCATTTGGTGGGCACAGGAAGGATCTGGAGCTTGAC
Source organism: Heliangelus exortis (assembly GCF_036169615.1). Classification (NCBI taxonomy): domain Eukaryota; kingdom Metazoa; phylum Chordata; class Aves; order Apodiformes; family Trochilidae; genus Heliangelus; species Heliangelus exortis. Next base: position 4,016,847 of record NC_092446.1, read on the forward strand.
CCATCCCTGGCACCCAGATGCTTGTACTATGAGCAGGAGGGGGGGGTCCCCATGCTTACCCCTGTGTCCCCCCCTCCTTTCTCCTCGCAGTGCATGAGGCTGGTGTTCACTCCAGAGCCACCCACCACCCCCACGGAGGCCCAGGGCAGCCATGTCGGGTTCCTACGATGAGACAGCAGCAGCCCCAGAGGAGACAACTGACAGCTTCTGGGAGGTGAGTCCTGACCACCCCCTCCTCACTGCCACCACAGCCCCCCTGTCCCCTGGGATGGGGGGACACCACCCTCCTTGGTGGCTTGGGTATCCCAGCTGGAGATCCCACCCCACCCTCAGCTATTCCCCTGGTGGGCAGAGCTGTGGAAGGGCTGGGAAGGGGATGGGTTTGGGGCAGAGCTGTGGAAGGGCTGGGAAGGGGATGGGTTTGGGGCAGAGCTGTGGAAGGGATGGGAAGGGGATGGGTTTGGGGCAGAGCTGTGGAAGGGCTGGGAAGGGGATGGGTTTGGGGCAGAGCTGTGGAAGGGATGGGAAGGGGATGGGTTTGGGGCAGAGCCATGGAAGGGATGGGGAGGTGGGGGGTATGACCATCTCCCTGGGGTTCCTCCTGTCCCCACCTCGGGCCACCCCAGCCACACCTCCTGTCCCTGTCCCTGTCCCCATCCCAGGTGGGGAATTACAAGCGCACGGTGAAGCGGATCGACGATGGGCACCGACTCTGCAATGATCTCATGAACTGTGTGCACGAGAGGGCCAAGATTGAGAAGTCCTATGCCCAGCAGCTCACTGACTGGTCCAAGAGGTGGAGGCAGCTCATTGAGAAAGGTACCAGAAAGGGCCAGGCTCCCCCACCCACCCAGGAGGCCGGGTTGTCCTCCCACGACTTCACCCGGTGGAGGTGGAAGGGGTGAGGGCTGTGGAACGATGGCTCAGGTGTCCCCTTGTCCCCTCCAGGTCCTCAGTATGGGAGCCTGGAGAAGGCCTGGAGTGCCATCATGACAGAGGCAGACAAGGTGAGTGAGCTGCACCAGGAGGTGAAGAACAGCCTGCTGAATGATGACTTCGAGAAGGTCAAGAACTGGCAGAAGGATGCTTACCACAAGCAGATGATGGGAGGCTTCAAGGAAGCCAAAGAGGCTGAAGATGGATTCCGGAAAGCCCAGAAGCCCTGGGCCAAGAAGCTGAAGGAGGTGAGAGGAGAAACAATGGTGTGTCCTGAGGAAACCATGGGCATCATCTCCCCCCTCCTGCTCTGGGTGCTGGTCCAGGCTGGGAGAACTGGGTGGCACATCCCTGGAGGCAGAGGGGTGGCCAGGGGGCTGTGACCCTGCTCTGATATCCCTTCTCTCTCCTCTCCACAGGTGGAGACAGCCAAGAAATCCTATCACCTGGCCTGCAAGGAGGAGAAGCTGGCCATGACCCGGGAAGCCAACAGCAAGGCAGATCAGTCCAACACCCCTGAGCAGCAGAAGAAGCTCCAGGACAAAGTGGAAAAGTGCAAGCAAGATGTGCAAAAGGTGTGAGCAGCTGCCCTGCTCCGGGCTGATGAGGCAGGGGGCAAGGGAAAACCAGGGGAAATGGCCACCAGGCCCCTTCTCCCCCTCTTCATTCCCATTTTCCCATCCCTGTGGTCCTGTAGAAGGGGGAGGACTTGCAGGCAGCACTTGGGGGAGTGGTGCAGAAGTTCTCTCCTCTTACTGAGCCAAAACCTCTCCAAGAACCAGACTGATTTCACCCCATGGAGGCTCTTGGCTCAACCTGGGCTCCTCAGTGGTGGTGGCCCACAAGCCAAGACCCTCTGAGCACCCATCAGGGGCTTCTGAGGTGCTCGTGGTACAACTGAGGACCCCTCCCTCACCTTTGCAGACTCAGGAGAAGTACGAGAAGGTGCTGGATGAGCTGAACAAGTGCACCCCTCAGTACATCGAGAGCATGGAGCAGGTCTTTGAGCAGTGCCAGCAGTTTGAGGAGAAGAGGCTCAACTTTCTTAAGGAAGTGCTTCTGGACATCAAGAGGCACCTGAACCTGGCTGAGAGCAGCAGGTAGGTGCCTCCTGTGCTGCCTGGGCAGAAGGTGCCACCACACAAGGTCTCCTGGTGCTGCCTGGAAAGCAAACCAAGTCCTGGAGGGACCAAGAGTAAATGATCTTTAAAGTCCCTTCCAACCCAAACTATTCTATGGCAAGTGCTGCCAGGCCACAAGAAGGGTTTCTGGCCAACACGATGGTCACCAAGAGGTACCACAGTGACAGGAGGGCTTTGAGGATGCTTCCCCCAGTGCCTCAGAGGAGGTGACACAACTTGGGCACGTCCCTGTCCTATATGGACACAGGACTGAGCCCCCCCATGCTGTAAAGTGGCAGAGTTCCCAGAAACTCTTCACACTTCACTGTCCCCCTTTTGCTTTTTAATTTAAGGATAAAAGCAAAGCTGGGCTCCTTCCCTCCTCATCCATCCCTCCCTCTGTTCCTCCATCCATCCACCCATCCATCCATCCATCCATCCATCCATCCATCCATCCCTCCATCCATCCCTCCATCCATCCATCCATCCATCCATCCATCCATCCATCCATCCATCCATCCCTCTACCCCTTCATCCATCCATCCCTCTTCCCCTTCATCCATCCCTCCATCCATCCATCCCTCCATCCATCCATCCCTCCATCCATCCATCCATCCATCCATCCATCCATCCCTCCATCCATCCATCCATCCATCCATCCATCCCTCTACCCCTCCCTCCCTCCATCCCTCTTCCCCTTCATCCATCCATCCATCCATCCATCCATCCATCCATCCATCCATCCATCCATCCCTCCATCCATCCATCCATCCATCCATCCCTCTACCCCTTCATCCATCCATCCATCCATCCATCCCTCCATCCATCCATCCCTCCATCCATCCATCCATCCATCCCTCTACCCCTCCATCCATCCATCCATCCATCCATCCCTCCATCTCTCCATCCCTCCATCCATCCCCTCCCTCCTTTCATCCATCCCTCCTTCCCCTGCCCATCCCAGTGTCCCCCAGCTGTTCCCTCATCCCCACTGCCTCCGTGACAGCCCCGGTGAGAGGTGGGACACACCCTGACCACCCCCCCAGGGTCTCCCCACAGCACCCACCCCACATCTCTCCTCACAGCTACGCCAACGTCTACCGGGAGCTGGAGCAAACCATCCGCACCTCGGATGCTCAGGAGGATCTCCGGTGGTTCCGCAGCACCAGTGGCCCCGGGATGGCCATGAACTGGCCCCAGTTTGAGGTGAGGATGGGAGGATGGGCACCCCTCTGGGTGTTGCTGGTAGCCCCCCCCCACCCTCCAAAGGGGTTTGGGTGCTGAGGGGCTCTTTGCTGTGTGCTGGCAGGAGTGGAACCCGGACCTGGCGCACACGATAACACGGAAGGAGAAGCAGAAGAAGGGGGAAGGGGTGACCATGGCCAACACCAGCACGGGAGAGACCGGAGCCACGGCGGGAGAGAGGGGGAGGTGAGGGAGGAGATCCCATGGGAAAACATTCCCAGAGCTGTGGGGACACCCCAGGGGACATGGGGTGTCCTGGGTGACAGCCACCACTCTCTCTCTTCCTTCCATGTCTTGCTGGGTGTCTGTAGGGACATTCCACGGGATGTGGGGTGTCCTGGGTGACAGCCACCACTCTCCCCCCTCTTGCTGGAGGGGACACCCCAGGGGATGTGGGATGTCCTGGGTGACATCCACCACTCTCTCTTCCTTCCATGTTTTGCTGGGGGTCTGTGGGGACACTCCAGGGGACATGGAATGTCCTTGGTGACATTCCCGTGGTGACTCCCTCCTCTTGTTGGGGGTCTGTGGGGACACCCCAGGGGATGTGGGGTGTCCTTGCTGACAGCCACCACACTCCCTCCTCTTGCAGGGGGTCTGTGGGGGATATGCCAGGGGATGTGAGGTGTCCTTGGTGACAGCCACCACTCTCCCCCCTCTTGTTGGGGGGGACACCCCAGGGGGTGTGGGATGTCCTGGGTGACAGGCACCCCCCTCCCCACACTTGTAAAGGGTCTGTGGGGACACCCCAGGGGATGTGGGATGTTCTTGGTGACAGACACCCTTTTCCCCCCACTTGTTGGGGGTCTGTGGGGACACCCTAGGAGATGTGGGGTGTCTTTGATGACAGCCACCACTCTCCCCCTCTTGCTGGGGGGGACACCCCAGGGGACATGGGATGTCCTGGGTGACAGCCACCACTCTCTCTCTTCCTTCCATGTCTTGCTGGGGGTCTGTAGGGACATTCCACGGGATGTGGGGTGTCCTGGGTGACAGCCACCACTCTCCCCCCTCTTGCTGGGGGTCTGTGGGGACACCCCAGGGGATGTGTGGTGTCCTTGGTGACAGCCACCACTCTCCCCCATCTTGCTGGAGGGGACACCCCAGGGGATGTGGGATGTCCTGGGTGACAGCCACCACTCTCTCTTCCTTCCATGTTTTGCTGGGGGTCTGTGGGGACACTCCAGGGGACATGGAATGTCCTTGGTGACATTCCCTTGGTGACTCCCTCCTCTTGTTGGGGGTCTGTGGGGACAGCCCAGGGGATGTGGGGTGTCCTTGCTGACAGCCACCACACTCCCTCCTCTTGCAGGGGGTCTGTGGGGGATACGCCAGGGGGTGTGGGATGTCCTGGGTGACAGCCACCCCCCTCCCCACAATTGTAAAGGGGTCTGTGGGGACACCCTAGGAGATGTGGGATGTCTTTGGTGACAGCCACCACTCTTCCCCCTCTTGCTGGGGGGGACACCCCAGGGGACATGGGATGTCCTGGGTGACAGCCACCACTCTCTCTCTTCCTTCCATGTCTTGCTGGGTGTCTGTAGGGACATTCCACAGGATGTGGGGTGTCCTGGGTGACAGCCACCACTCTCCCCCCTCTTGCTGGGGGTCTGTGGGGACACCCCAGGGGACATGGGATGTTCTTGGTGACATCCACCACTCTCCCCCCTCTTACTGGGGGTCCTGCTCGCTGCAGCCCCCTCCCCATGGCACACGGTGGCCACACCCCCCGCCATCCCTCCAACCTCTCTGATGTCCCCTCTCCCTCCTTGCCCCCCACCCCAGCGTGGGCAGCCATGACCGTGGGCAGACCTACAGCACCGAGTGGTCGGATGATGAGGGCAGCAACTCCCTCAACACCAGCGAGGCCAATGGTGGCACCAACCCCTTCGAGGAGGAGGCTGCGGGGAAGGGCGTGAGGGTCCGGGCTCTCTACGACTACGATGGGCAGGAGCAGGATGAGCTCAGCTTCAAAGCAGGTAAGGTCCAGGGTTGGCCTGGGCTCGTCTGCTGGAGGTGGGGATCCGCCCCACATCTGGGGTGTGAAATCCTTCAAACTGGGCCTGAGGGAGCCCAACCCTCTGCAAAGTTGAACTGGCAGAAAGGGGAAGGCAAAAGCTGAGCCCAAACCCAGGTGGGATTGGAGAGATGGTGGGATGGGAGAGATGGTGGGGTGGGAGAGATGGTGGGATGGGAGAGATTGTGGGATTGGAGAGATTTTAGGATTGGAGAGATTTTAGGATTGGAGAGATGGTGGAATGGGAGAGGTGGTGGGATTGGAGAGGTCATAGAATCATAGAATTGGCTGGGTTGGAAGGGACCTCAGAGATCATCAAGTCCAACCCTTGATCCACTACTGCTGCAGAGAGATTGTGGGATGGGAGAGATTGTGGGATGGGAGAGATTGTGGGATGGGAGAGATTGTGGGATGGGAGAGATTGTGGGATGGGAGAGATTGTGGGATGGGAGAGATTGTGGGATGGGAGAAATGGTGGGATGGGAGAGATGGTGGGATGGGGCATGGGAGGGCTCATGGGTCACCCCTTCCCACCCCATGAACCTGCATGCTCAGGATCAGTCCTAGAAACCCCCAGCAGCTCCATCCGGGGGAGAAGGGAGAGGACAAAAGAGGCTCCAACACCTACCACCAGCTCTTCCCTTCCCACCTTCCTCTCCAGGTGATGAATTGACCAAACTGGGGGAAGAAGACGAGCAGGGATGGTGCAAAGGGCGCTTGGACAACGGGCAGCTGGGGCTCTACCCCGCCAACTACGTGGAGGCAATTTAAGTCTTGTGCTGTGCTCCTCATCGCTGTCAGCAGATAAATCCACCCTCCGGTGTCTCCATCTCTCCACCAGCCAACCAGCCATGCTGCCGTCTGGTCCTTCACTCCTCACACTTAGAGATTCAGACATATTTTCCGACCAAGCTTTTATTTTTTTAAGAGTTGTCTCTGAAGAGTATTTTGCATAGTCGCTTTCTTCTTCTTCTTCTTCTTCTTCTAAGATAATGTGAAGCGAGAGATGACGTCGTCCGTTCGTCTACGTTAGTTGATGATTATTATTTTTTTTTTTCTTTCTGAGCAAAAAGCTGATACCTCAAGATCTTAAAGCCCAACCAGTGAGAGCTCCTGATTGGTTGGTTTTTAAAGATACTGAAATCATGAGCCGCCTTCTGATTGGCTGGAACTGTTCCAAAATGCATGGCGCTGAAGCTCCTGGGACCAATCAAATTCACCCCAAAAATACAAGAGGAATGGGAGCCCGAGTCCATTTTTTTTTTTTTTTTTTTGGGGTGTGTGTGTGTACCACGTTCTTCTTCCCAGTTCATCCTCACTCCACGAAGAAAAGGCACAAATGTCCCCTCTTGCCCCATCCCTGGGCAGATCTTCTCACGAGCTGGTGGCAGATGGAGATGCTCAGGTGAGGTGGGACCAGCCCTGCCATGGACCTTGGTGGCATCTCCTCAGCTTCCTCCTCTGGAGTTCCAGATGTGCCTGGGGAGGTGTGGATGCTCCTGGGCTGATGCTCAGCGTGTGCTGCAGGGAGCAGCATTGCTCTTCTCCAGGTTGGTTCCCCCGGGCACGGCAGATCCAGGGGGAGATGATCCCGATGTGCTGCTCCAAGAAGGACCCAGCACAGTCAGGTCCTACTGGAAGCACCTTCACACCCAGCTTGGATCCTCCTGGGGATGCTTCACACCCAGCTGTGTCCTCCCCGAAGAGAGGCAGGAGCAGAGCCAGGAGGGGGGATAAGTGATGTCCAACCCACAGCTCCTGCTGGATGAGGAGGGGGCTTGGTGTGGGCAGCAGCCCCCAAGCAGGTGAAGATGGAGAAGAGCAAGACATTCCAGAGCAGGAGAACAGCTCCAAGGCTTTGCCCTCTGCTTCTCCCCATGGAGCTCTGCTCATGGCTCCACAACCACCCACGGCAAGGAGCCCCTCAGCACCCATGGGTGCTGCCACCACCCAGCACGGTCACCCCGACATCTTGACCACGTTTGCCACCCCAAGCTCTTCCCTAGGGCTCATCTCCCATTTTTTTTCCCCCAGAACATCACCCTCAGCACCATTGACACCTTCCTGCACGCTCCTCTCCTGCCCCTTCCTTTGACCGGTGAATTTTTTAGCCCCAGGGATCAAAATCTTTTTTTTTTTTTTTTGGGGGGGGAGGAAGGAGAGGGAGGTGGAGGCAGGAGATGCCCCATGTGCCACCCGGCCCCGTGTCCTCCCCTGCCAGGCAGGCAAAGGGGGAGGGGGAGAAAAAAAAAAAATCACCAAAACAGCAACCCGACAACGAACCAAAACCACAAACCAAGTCAGCACAAAACCCCAAACCCACCAAAAAAAAACCCAAACCTCAAACAGAACCCAACCCACCACCCGTCTCAGCAACGCACCCCGGTTTTTTGTACATCGATTGTGTAATTTAAGAAGTATATATATATATATAATATATATATCTCTCTATATCTCGTGATTGTATGGCCGTGGATACAACAACAACAAAGCAGCAAGTGAAAAGAACCGAGCTCTGTCCTCCTCCTCCTCCTCCGGGTCTGGGTCCTCGTTTGGTTCCGTCCGTCGGTCTCACACCCCCCCTGGAGGTGGCTGTCGGGGTGGCTGAGCACCCTGGGACCCCCCCACCCTGGGGGGCTGCGGGAGGGGGGGAAGCAGACAGGAGTTTTGGGGACCCCCTTGCTGGGGTGCTGGGGTAGAGCTTCCCGGGCTCCCTAAAAACTTGGGGAGAAAATGATTTGGGGGTCACCCAGCCCTCTCCCCTCCCAAAGAAAGGCCAGGGGGGGATGGGGTGGAGTGAGCAGGGACCCTCTGGGGGGTGTGGGGACCCCCTGAGCTCCCACTGGGGGGAGGCAAAAGGATTTCTTCTCTTATTGAAGAGTTGGAGCTGCAGAGGGGTTTGGGGGTACCCTGAGCTCCCCAGCACACCCCGGGATGCTGGGTCAGGTCCCCAAATCCCTAGGGACACCACATGTGTCCCCAGATTCACCCTCCCCAGCTGGCAGCACCTTTGCTCACCATTTAACCCCTTCCTGACCCCACAGGGATGAGCAAACCCCAACCTCCCCTTTGCCCCCCCAAGGACCTGGCAGAGGGATGGGGGCACCAGCACCCCCAGTTCCTCCCCTCCTGCTGCTCCTTGTGCCGGCTGCAGGAGCACTGAGCACACACAGGAAATCACAAAACACATTTTGCTTCCCCCCCCCTCAATTCCTATCCCCTCCCCACCACCTTTTCCAAGAGGCCAAGGCACTCTCTCCTCTTCCTCCTCAGCTCCCTCCACCCGGGATGGCCAAAGCACTTCCACATGGATAGCATGAAACGGGCAGAACAAAAAAAAAAACCCAAAAAAACACAAACAAAACAAAAAACAAACAAACAAAAAAAAAACAACCCTACAACCAGGTGGTTTTTAGTTTTTTTCTTTTCTTTTCAGCTCCCACAAAGCATCTCATGGGTACCTGGGCTGCCCGCCCACCCTCAATGTTTGAGCCTACCCCACAACTTGCTGCCAGCCCAAACCAAAAAGCAAATAAACAAATAATAATAATAACAATTAAAAAAAAAAAAATTAAAATCAACATCTCCAGGTAACTCAGACACTGGTGAAATGTGCACTTTAAGCAATCCCCAGTTTTCTGTCCCAGTCCGGACTGCATTTCAGATCTCCTCTCCAGAGGGAAAAGGCAAAGCTGCCACCTCCCTTCTCCCAAACTCTGGCAGTCCGACTAAAATCCAAATCAAGGGAAGAGCCCTGGGCCAGGAACCAGGACCTGGAGGCTCTGGGGGTTGTCCCTGAGCCCGAGGATGAGGGACCCAGCCCAGGGGACCCCCAGGCCTGCAGGGATCACACCCACACCTCTGTTTTCCAGCTGCTCCCTTTGCAAAACCCCCATTTCCTGCCCCAAATTCCAGCGGGGAGGAAGAGCTGAGCGTGTCCAGGAGTGGGAAGGGATGGGGAGATGTCCCTGTCCTCAGGGGATGCCCACGGTCCCCAGGGTACCCCAGCAGCACCTCTGGGTGCCAGGCTGCTCCTGCACGGGTCGGGTCAGTATGTGCCTGGCTGAGGGCAGCTATGGGTGCCACTGTCCCTGGTGGGTGCCACTGTCCCTTGTGGGTGCCATTGTCCCTCCCGGTGCCATTGTCCCTCCCGGTGCCATTGTCCCCTGCTCACGTGCCCTCCCTGAACAATGGCTGGGGCAAAGCCACCCGCAGCCAGTGAATGGGAGGGAGGGAGGGAGGGAGGGAGGAAAGGAGGGAGAGAGGAGAGGGGGGACAAGTTCAGCCACTGTGCCCCCCCATAACAGAAATTGGGGCAGAAAATATTGAGGCATGAAATGAAAAAAAAAAAAACCAACAAAAAAAAAAAAACAAAAACAAAACAGAACCCACCAAAAAACAAACAAAAAACCCCCAAACAAACAAACCCCACAAAAACTAACAACAACAAAAAAAGCACACACACACACAAAAAAAAACAAACTGAAAACCAAAAAAAAACAAAAACAAAAACAAACCCAAAACCAAAAACCAAACCAAAAAACAAAACCGAAAAAACAACCAAAAAAGCCACGGTTCTGCAGCCAAGGGGTGAAAGGCAGCAAAGGGCAGAGCACACACAACCCCCCCTCCCCAGGCAGGGCTGAGGGTCAGAAGCTGCTTGTGGGGGTAGCAGGGTGTCACTGGTCCCACAGCTGGGCTGGTGGGGACAGGGGGGGACAGGGTCTGTCCAGAGGGGAGTGTGGCCCTGATGGTGTTGTGTGTGTCCCCCAAAGCAGCCCTGGGGCACGATGCCAATGGGGATATTGAGGTCTCTTGCTGGGATGTCCCCTTAGCCCCATGTCCTGGGGGTGTCCTGGGGGTTTCCTGGGGCTGCAGGGGGAGAGGACAACGTGCTGGGGGGGTGTGAAAAACTTGGGGACAGGACCCCTGTGTGTCCAGCTCCTCTGGGTGGCCCCCAGCCTCACACCCACCTTCAATCCCTGCTGAGGGGCACCAAGGCTGCAGGGAGCTTGAAATTCCCTCCATCAGCCCCGAAGTCCATGCCCACCCCGGGGGGGACACTCGTGGGTGGTGACCCCTTAGCTCGGGGGGGCTCATCCCTCCCCTCTGAAGTTTGGGGGTGGGGGGTGGGCAGAGAGGTCCCACGATCCAGAGGGTCCCGGGTGGGTGTGGGGGGTGTGGTTGTGCCCGTGGTTGGTTCCTGTGGCCCCAGGAGGGTGGGAAGGTCCCTGCCGGGGCTGTCCCCTTTGTCACCACCCCTCAGACCGGGTGGACGAACTGGTAGACGAGGCGCTGGGAGATGTCGGGTTTGCGGATGATCCCTTTCTTGTAATACTGGCGGATGGAGCGGCTCAGCTTGTCGTAGTTCATGGCGGGGCGGTTCTTCCGGATGCCCCAGAGCCGAGCAACCTGCGCGGAGTCCTCGATCTTAAAGATCCCTGGGAGGAAAAGGCACCCAAGTGTTGGGAGAGCATCCAAAGGAAAGCGGCAAGGAGTGGGGAAGGGTCTGGGAGGGATGGGTGGCTGCGGAGGGGAGGCTGAGGGCACCGGGGTTGTGCGGGCTGGGGGAAAAGAGGCTGAGGGGTGAGCTCGGTGCTGGCTGTGGCTGTTGAGGGACAAAGAGATGCTGGAGGTGGTCAGAGAAGGGCAATAAAGCTCAAGAAGCTTTCAATAAAGCTAAAGGAGCCTGGAGCACAAATCCTGTGAGGAGCTGAGAGTTTGATCTGGAAAAGAGGAGGTGAGAAGAGACCTTATGGCTCCCTTCAACTGCATCAAGGGATGTAGAGTGAGGAGGGAAAGAGCCTCTGGTCCTGAGGGATGGGATAGGAACAGAGGGAATGGATGGAAGCTGTGCCAGGATAGGTTTAGGTTGGATGTTAGGAAATATTATTTCACTGGGAGGGTTGTCAGGCACTGGAATGGCCCAGGACAGGGGTGGAGTCCCCATCACTGGAGGCATTTAAAGGGTGTTTGGAGCTGGGCCTTGAGGGCAGGGTTTGGGAGTTGACTGTGGTGTTGTCAGAGGTTGGGCTGGATGAGCTTGGAGGTCTCTTCCAACCTGAACATTCTGGGATTCTGTGATCTGGGTTCCTCATGATGTGGGGCTGGTTCTGAGTCCTTCACTCCTGTGACTGATGAGAGGGCTCAGGGAAATGGTAGGAAGTTTAATCAGGGGAGGTTTAAGTGAGATAGCAGGAAAAGGGTTTTGACCCAGAGGGCAGTTAAGCAGTGGAACAAACTCTCCAGGGAATTGGTCACAGCCCTAGGCCTGCCTGAGTTCAAGAAATGTTTGGGTGCTGCTCTCAGGCCTGGGGTCTGATCCTGAGGGTGCCCTACATGGGGTCAGGAGTCGGATTTGATGGTCCTGAGGGGCCCCTTCCCACTCAGTGTATTCTGTGCTTCTATGAAAGCAGAGCACAGTGAGGAAAGGGGGGTTAAATCTTCACCAACCCCCCCCCAGTGCCCACCCCAGGGCCAGGCCAGCACCCACCTTTCTCCTTGTTGAGCCAGCGGATGAAGCGTCCGTAGTTGTGGGGTTTCAGCAGCAATTCCTTGAGGAACTGCCAGAGGTGGATGGGTTGCCCAGCACAGGATGAGTCCACCTCACTGTCAGCCCAGCTGCTGTCACCTCCTGCTGCGGGAAGGGACAGGGGGAGATGGAGAAAAGAGAGATCCTGCTGCCCTGCACGCCATCCCTGCCCCTCCCCGGGGATCCGTAGGATTCCTCAGGGAGGAAATCCAGGCTGGAAGCCTCTGTGTCTCCAGAGACTCAGCCCATAACCTCTCCCTCCTCCCCATCATCATGGAGCAGGGAGCTCAGCTCGGTCCTGTCCTCACATAGGAGGCACAGAGGGGTGGGATGGGACTGGGAGGCAGATAATTGCAATTAAGCAGGGAACGAGCCCCTCAAATGTCTGGAACCTGAGGCCAGTGGAGCTCCCTGAGCTCATGCAGAACTCACCACAGTATCTCACATCTCCTGGGGCAGCTTTTTCCTTCATCCAGGCAGCTGGAAAAGAGAAATGGGGAGGTCAGAGGAGCTTCCCCCACCACACAGCATCACCCATCCTCCCCAGCGTCCCTCAGCTCCCTGGCACCCACCAGACCCCACCCTCCCCAACACCCCTCCCCCCAGCTCCCTGGCACCCACCAGACCCCAACCTCCCTCCCCAGCACCCCCCAGCTCCCTGGCACCCACCAGACCCCGACCTCCCTCCCCAGCACCCCCCAGCTCCCTGGCACCCACCAGACCCCAACCTCCCTCCCCAGCACCCCCCAGCTCCCTGGCACCCACCAGACCCCACCCTCCCTCCCCAGCACCCCCCAGCTCGCTGGCACCCACCAGAGCCCAACCTCCCCAGCACCCTCCTGATCCCTGGCACCCCCCAGACCCCAACCTCTCCCTCCCCAGCACCCCCCCCAGGCCCCTGGCACCCACCAGACCCCACCCTCCCCAGTACCCTCCAGCTCCCTGGCACCCACCAGACTTCCAGATGTCGAGGTGTGCATGCAGGATGTCACCGCAGGCAGGGGAGCGTTGGCAGAACTGCTCCTCTGACATGGCACACAGGTCCTTTCCTGACAATTCCTGGAAGGACTTCCCAATCTGGGGCAGTCTGTACTGGTGCTCGGTCCACAGGATCCATTTCTGGACATTTCCAGGGCTCCAGTCCGCAGGGTCTGGAGAAAAAGCTCAGGGAACCTCAGCTCACCCCACGGGAACCTCAGCTCACATCCCCCTCTCAGCCTGCCCTGCTCCCTGGGGACAGGACCCATCTGGTGACACCAAACGCAGAGCCACCTGACACTGCTCATGTCACAGCTCCCCTGTCCCGTGGAGGGCAGCCCAGGGACGTCCCATGGCAGTGACACCCAAAGGATACCCCAGGGATGGCAGTGACACACCAGGAACTTGGTCCTGGCTGTCCTGCCCCCCCATACCCATCTGGGGTGACACCCCTGGCTCCAGGCTGTCCCCAGCCCCACTGGCTCATCTTCCCATTCCAAATGTCTCAGGGAAATAGGGATTGAGAAAAGGACAACAGAAGTCCTGCTGTCACCTCCTGGTGACCACACAACCCCCCCCCCCAAGATGCTGAGGGCACCTCAAGGACGAGGCCAGGGGAGGGGAAGGGTCCCCCAGGACTGGAGAGGGGATGAACTCAGTGTCATTGTCACTGTGTCCCTGAACACCCTGGCTCTGCCACTCTGGTGGGGGTGACACCAGCACCCCCCCCCCAGCACAGGGCTCTGCTAACCCCACCTGAGCCCCCAGACAGAGAGGACAGAGGGGACATTTGTCTGGGGCCACCACAGCCCTGCCCTGGAGCGCTGCCCTGAGGGATCCAGGCAGCAGCTTTCCCAGAATGATTCCCAAATTCCAAGGAGGGGTTTGGAGGGGGGGTGATTTGAGGGGGGGAGAGCCAAGCAGCAGCTGAGCTCCCCCAAACCTCATCCCCTGGTTGCAGCCCCCTCAACCTGCAGCACACCCCTAGTCCCCACACCAGCACCCCCCTCCCCGGCTGCACCCCACGGAGGGGCCCACCCTGCCCACAGCCCCCCCCTCCCTCCCCGTGGGGGGGTCACCCACCTGCAGTGATGTTGAGGAGCTTGCAGGCTGTCTCGATGTCCTTCAGCACTTCCCCCACCACCATGCTCTGCACCTGCTCCAGCGAATGCTCCTCCAGGGGCAGGTTGGCCCCCAGGTCCCCCTCGGCCCCCAGCCCCAAACCTTGGCTGTCGATGATGGGACATTGCTCCGGCTCCTTCTGCACCTCCCCTCGCCCCCCCTGCACCCCGCTTTGGGATGGTTCCCCCATGCTCTTGCTGGCCCAGGTGATGTCCTCCGGGTAGAGCATGTCGAAGTAGTGCAGGCAGAAGGTGGGCAGGGGCTGCTCGGGGGTCGTGGGGGGGCTGGGGCTGTCCGGGCAACCCCAATGCCGGGGGTCGGGGTCCCTTGGGGGGATCAGCAGGGCAGGGTCCGGCCGGGCCAGGCGGGTGGGGGGCAGAGCAGTCAGCCCGGGGCTGGCACTGCCCATCCCTCCGCTCAGCACCGGCTCCAAACCTGCCGGGGAGAGGAGGAGACGCTGAGCCCGGCACCGAGTCCTCCCTTCCCGCCCAGCAGGCAGGCACAAAAGAAGGAATTAAGCCTGTTAAAGGGGGAAAAAAACCTCCAAAGAGCCCCCTGCCCCTCTCCCAATGAACGCGGGGTCAGCTGTAGGGCTGGGGGGGCTGCCCTGGCTTTGGGGGGTGAGGGGGAGCAACCAGGAAGGAGAAAGAGCTCAGGGGGCAGCTGGGTCCCCAACACCCCAGGTTTTTTAGGGTTTTCCCATGTGTGCTGAGTCCCTGATGGGGCTGGACAGCCTTGCTGGCAGAGTGGGACACAGTGGGGGGGCTCCAAGGCTCCTAAACTGGGCAGCCCATGAGCAGCAAGGGCTGGGGGATGCCTGACCTGCTCAGCACACGGGGAACATCACCCAGAGCTTCCACCTGAGGAGGTCCCAGAACACCTGTACCCAAACCCAGCTGTCCCCTCCTGGGCAGGGACCCAGCCCAGCACCACAGCACTCGGCTGCCAAGCCCTGGAGGAGAACTTTCCTTTTCCTCTCATAAGGAAAACTCCCCCTATCCTGTCCCCATCTGGCTCTGGTACGTGGGGAGTCCTGGAGGCTGCCGAGAAGAGGATGAGCCTGCTGAATTTCCATGGCAACACCAGGGAACAGCTTCATCCGTGGAGAAAAACTCCCCAAGAGTCATCCTAAGGTTTTTGGGAAGAGCAAGTCCCTGCCAGACCAGGGCACAGGCATGGCCAGGGCATGATGGGCACAGCCAGGGCATTGCCCAGCTCCTTGCCTGCCTCCAGCATTGCTTTTTACAGCGAGGAAAAAACCAAAACCCAAACCAAAACAACCCCAAAACCAAACAAAAAACAAATCCAAAACAAACCAACCAATGAAAAGCCAAAAATACAGGTGACTTAAAAGCAGAAAATGAGCAGCTTTGGCAAGGGACCCTGGAATAAAAAAAAAGGAGTATGCAAAGCATGAACCACCCTCAAAATCCCCTGAGGAAAGCAGGAAGCCCCCAGAGGTGAGAAGGGGAGAGTGGGCAGGAAAGGGGGTGTCTTGTTTGCTCTGTTTAAAAGGCTAAAAAAAAAAAACAAAAAAAATGCCATTGGGTTTCTCCATGTCCCTTGAGGACAGGTGAGCAAGGCCCCAGGACAGCACAGCACCAGCACCATCCCCACAGACCCCACTCAGCTCCAGGCTGCTGGGCTTGGCCATTATTGATTAATGGTGTTAATTAAACATCATTAGTAGCCACACACCCCATTAACCACAGGGTGTCCTGGTTTGGGCCAGTTTGGGCCAGGGGTATGGGTGGGATGAGTTTAAAGCACTCACTGGGGATTTTCTGCCCCCAGAAGTATGATTTTTGAGGTACTGCATCACCTGCACCTTGGGGAAGCTCTGCCTGTTGTTCCATCCTTGGAAAAGCAAAAAAAAAAACCTTGGAAAAATAAATGAAGCCACCTAAATAAATGGCCTAAAATAAATGGCACCTAAAGAGCACCCACCCCAGCCTGACCCCAGGGAGACCAGGGAGGGGAGAGGGATGCTGGAGCTCCTCAGGGGGTTTTGGTGGCAGGAGGAGGAGGAAGAGGAGGGAGAAAGGGTCCCCGTGCCCCCCAGCTGCCCCCACCACCCAAACAGTTTCCCTGAGAGCTGACGTCAGCTCCCAAACCTCTCCTTGATTTACTCTGGATTAAAAGAAGAGCTTTAGCAGATCAGCCCTAAATCCAGCTTCACGCTGCTCCAGGCACAAAAGGGAAGAGGTAACAGCTTGCAGAGCTCCAGCCTGCTGCACAGGGCTGCCCACGGGGCCTTTCTGGGGAGGGGATGAGGGTCTCACCCCCGATGGGTCTCACCCACCTCTAGGATGTTCTGGGCTCCTGGTGCATCCTCTGCCCATCCCAGCCCTCCCGGGGCTTCATCCTGCAGCCCCAGGACACCTGGAGGAGCCAGACCTGGGCACATTGGTCTCATCTTCATCCTCATCTTCGTCCCACCCCCCTCCTCCCAGCCAGGGCCAGAAGGACCCAATCCCTTGGGAAATGTCCCCAAAAGCCTGAGCAATCACCTGTCAAGCGGGGCTGTACTCTCAGGGTGGGGACCTTTGTTTGACTTTCTCCCGCGCTGGCACGCAGGCAGCAGGGCTGGGTGGGGACCTGTTTGCTCTAAGAGACTGCTTTGGGTGACTGTTTCCCTCTCCTCTCCTCTCCTCTCCTCTCCTCTCCTCTCCTCTCCTCTCCTCTCCTCTCCTCTCCTCTCCTCTCCTCTCCTCTCCTCTCCTTTCCTCTCCTCTTCCTCTCCCTCTCCCTCTCCTCTCCTTCTCCCTTCCCCTCTCCTTCTCCCTTCCCCTCTCCTCTCCTTCTCCCTCTCCTCTCCTTCCCTTCTTTTATTTTTTTTCTCCTTTTTCTTTTTCTTTTTTTTTTTTTTTTTTAATTTCTTTTTTTCTTTCTTTCTTTTTTTCTTTTTTTCTTCTTTTTTCTTTTCTTTTATTGCTTTTCCCCAGAGAGCTGAAGAGGCAGCCCCAGGCAGCCCCAGATGCTGCCAGGGAGCACTGCTCCACACAGCAACTCAAAAATCCTTCACTTTCCCCTGCCTGAGCTCATCAGGACGGTGCTGGGAAGTCCCTCAGCCCTGGCAACTTCTCCTTGGCTTGTCCATGCCCCGGGTGGCAAGCAGAGCCCAGCTCCCTTGGGCTTTGCTCACCCAGAGCCAGCACAGCCCTGCACTCATCCTGCTGCTCCAGGAGGAGGGGAATCCCTTCACCCTACAAAGACCTAAACTGGATCACAAAGCCCACCCTGCCCCCGAGGTTTTCCCTGGGACGTGCTGGGGGCTCAGCAGCCCCTGGGGAGGCTCTGGAGGGGTTGTGGGGCAGGGTGGGGGCCACTCACCCACCCCATCAACTCCTCCCAGGGTTTCTCCATGTCCTACAGCAAAGCTCAACCACCCTGAGCCTGGCCAGGAGGTTCCTTCCCTCCCTGAAATCAGGAGTAACCCCAGGAGTGGGATGAAGCTGGGATGGGCACGAGGTGCTCAGCTCCCTGGAGATGCTGCAGCAAAGGGCTCAGGGCTCCTTCTCCACTTCTGCATGGAGCAGGGTGGGGAGGAGAAGGCCAAAAGGGCTCCAACATCAGCTGAGAAAAAACCCAAATGCTCCCCCCCCAAAGCCAAAAGCCCAGGGCTGTGGGGCTGGACAGGCTCCCACAGTGTGGGGCCAGCAGTGAGCCCAGGGCTTTGGGGGGTGCTGGGTCACAGCTCAGCTCCGTGGGGATGTCACAGCCCAGGGGGATGGGGACAGGGACCTCCTGTGTCACCCCAAGTTCTCTTGGCAAGGGCAACAAATCCTCACTCAGGGTTGCGACACGGGAAAGAGCTGGGATCAACCCTTGGGAGCAAGAAAAAAAAAAAAAAAAAAAAAAAGACAAATCCACCCAACCACCACCCTCAAACAATGGGTCCGTTAATTAAAATTAAATCTGCTGTTAAACAGGTTGTGCCAGAGGGTGGCTGGGGAAGCTCCCTGGCACAGGGGGAGGTTGGGTCCCTGCAGGAGGAGGTGCTGCCTGCAGCACCCAGCGTGTCCCCCAGAGCCCTGGGACCTTCCCAAAGCCCTGCCCAGGGAGCCAAGGTCACCTCCAGCCCCCAGGATGGGGACAGGGACAGGTGGGATCCTGACCTGCCCCGTGCTGCTGTTTCTATCCCACCCCTGAAGCCTCTCCCAGTGCACAGCAAAGCAGGACCCCAGGCAGGGGCCCCACCCCTGGACCCAGCTGACACACAGGGCTGGGATTTGGGGGGGTTTGCCCTGGTTTCTGGTCTGATTTGACACCCTTTGCCCTGACCACCTCCCTGGATTCTGCTCTCCACCTTCAAACCCACACCACACCAGGGCACAGAGAGGTGACAGAGGGGACACGAGAAGATTTATGGGGCCCAGATGAAGCTGGCAAAGGGACCCTGGGGTCCCTGCACTGGCTGGGGCTGCAGCAGGTGGCTGGGTGCCCAGAGGTTGCTGGCAATCTGGGGTCCTGCCAGGGTGTCCCACCCAGCCCTGCCACGTCCCTCCTGGCTGCCAAACCCTGCCACGCACCCCTTATCTCTGGGTGGAGGGAGGAGGCATCAGCCAAAATCACCCCAGAGCCAGGACAGGGGGTTGGGATGGTGAGGGGGGTTGGGGTGGGATGGTGAGGGGTCTGGGGATGTGACAGCCCGGGGGTCTCACTCTGTCCCCTGCTTAGTGATGGGGTGGGGACCAGGGCAAGCCCAGGGCTCCTGTTGGATGCACAGCCAGGGGGGATCCAGCCCATCCCGGGGGTCCTGGACCCCCAGCACACACACACACACACACACACACACACACACACACACACACACACACACTCAGCCTTCTCCATCACCACCAAGGCCCCTCCCTGCTCCTCCTGCTGTTACCTGCATGGGTGCTGGCACAAGGACCGGGTGTCCCCACAGGTCCCCACGCCCCGGGTCAGGCTGCCCTCTCCATGGGTGCAAGGGAGGGAAACAGGAGCAGGGGGGGGACACAGACACAGGGGATGGGCACTGCTGGGTGTCCCCCAGGTGAGCAGCAGAGCTTGGTGTTCCCCATGCAGGGCCAGGGAGCCCCTATTTATAGCAGCACCTTTTCCCCCCCCTGTCCTTCTCCAGCTCCAGGCCCATGAGAAAGCCCTTATTGTGGGGGACTTGGCAGCCCAGAGGCATTTGTGTTTCACTAACCGAGCAGAACCATAAAAATCAAACCCAGAGCCAACGTGCCTTTAGCACTGACAAAACCAAAATAAATTAAAAAAAAAAAAAAAAGCAACAAAAAAAACCCCAAACCTAAAACCCAGCGGAAAAGCTGAGCAGCCCCCAGAGGCTGCAGGGCTGGGGAAGGGGTTCAAAGGGCTTCACAGAGACACCCCTGAGCTGGCAGCTCCTCCGTGGCCACCCAGGACCTGGGGTGCTCTAGAAAGGACCCCACAGTTGCTTCTGGGTCACCCAGTGCCCCAAAGCACACTGTCCCCTGTGTCCCACCGGGCACAGGAGCTCACGGGACCCTCCACAGTGTCCCTGCTGGTACTGGGGGGGTTTGGGATGAGAGGACCCCAGGAGCCTCCTTGGCTGCCTTCCCATCCTCCTCCCTTGAGCTAGAGGAGCAGAGATGGCAAATCCCGTTTTATTTTGGGTGACACCATCCCGAGGAGCTCCAGGAACCTCTGACCAGGGGACAACCTGTCCCAGCTCAGCCCCGGGGGGGGTTCAGGGAGCCGTGGGATGGGATGGGATGGGATGGGATGGGATGGGATGGGATGGGATGGGATGGGATGGGATGGGATGGGATGCTCACAGGGGACAGCACCATCCCTGCCCCCGACAGGTGCCAAAAGGAGGTGTGGGAGCCCCGGGATTTGGGTGCCGTGGAGCAGCAGCGTGGGGCTTACCTTGAGGGTGCGTGGGTGGCTCAGAAGCCACATGGGTCCTGGTGTAGGGTGGGAAGAGCCGTCCCCATGGTGGGGGAGCCCCGGCAGGGAGGGGGGGCAGCAGCCCCCTGCCCGCCTCAACCCCGGCCCCGGGACGGCACCGCGGCCGCGCTGGGCTGCATCGGCTCCGAACGGGCACCAGCGGGACACGGGGACAGGATGGGGACAGGATGGGGACGGGATGGGGACGGGATGGGGACGGGATGGGGACGGGGCAGCTCCGAGGGCGGGATGGAGGCAGCCGGGCGAGTGCAGAGGGGGAAGGAGGGAGCTCAGCCCAGCGCAAGGTGCTCGGCAAATGCCGCCTTTGCCCATTATATCCGATTCCTTCCTTATTTACCTGAACAAACAAGCCGGGTGCTTACCTCAGCTGGAGGTGTTTGAACAGCCCGAGCCGGGTTAACCCTTGAGGGGAGGCACCAGGCTCAGCCCCCAGTGAGCCCTGGGATGGGGGGGGGGGGCAATCCAAGCACCCTTGAGCCCTTCGCCCCCTCACCTTCTGCTCTCTGCAGCACCTGGAGGAGCCGTCAGGGTTCCCGGCTGGATCTCTCAGCACAGCATCACTCCCCTGGTGCAGACTGGGACATTTTGGGGCCAGGAGCATCCTCGACCTTCACCCCCAGAGCATTCCTGACCAGTAAGCCTGGAACATCCCTGACTGACAGCCCCGGATCATCCCCAGCTGATACCCCTGGAGCATCCCTGACCCCTGAGCATCCCTGGCTGATACCTCTGGACCATTCCTGACCCCTGATCATCCCCAACTCATCCCCTTGGAGCATCCCTGACCCCTGAGCATCCCCAGATGATACCCCTGGAGCATTCCTGACTGAAACCCCCCAGGCATCCCCTCCACAAGCACTGAGCCCCCGTGGGGCTTGGGATGGGGACTGAAACTGCAGATGCTCAGAGCTGCTGGGGACAAAAGGAGCCCCTCACCCCAACCACCCCATCCCTCACCCCTCACAGGGGTTATGGCCCAAGGGTCCCTGTTGCTGCTGCTCCAGGATGGGGCACCCAGGACACAGCAGGAATGTGCAGTGCTCTGGGCCTGGGTTGTCTTCACCGGCACGAGCAGGAAAAAGCTGTTTTGACCCAGACAGACACCCAGATGGTATTTACTGTCTTTTTTTTTTTAGCAAATGAAGAAGGCAGGACAGCTCAGACAGTTCTCCTGTGCACGTAGCACTGCCAAAACTCAACTCCCCTGTGCCCTAAAAACCCACCTCAGACAAAACCCCAGCCACAGCCACCTGCAGTGCAACCCAGCTGGGACCCCCATCACCATGTCCCAGCCACCCTCACACCTGGGATTTGTGTCCCCAGCATCCATCAGCCACCCTGACCCTGGCATCCCAGCCCGTCTGTGGGTTCTGTTTGGCAGGGAGGAAAATAAAACCCCGGTGGGAAGGCAACCCTGACCTACCTGGTGTTTTGGCAAAGGGCTTTGTGGCACTATCAGCAGCACCAGGAGTTTTTTCCTCTCTTTGGAAAGCCCTCTATGTTATCTTATCAGCAGGGGAAAACGTTCCCCCTGGATGAGGGTTTCTGCCACCTGAGGGGAGATTTTTTTTCTCCCCTGTTTTGCTAAACATGGGGGGGGGATTTGAGATGTAGGCTGGGAAGGACACAGTGGGGAGAGGCTGAGGAAGCCACCAGCCCCTGAGCTGCTGGCACAGCGTGAGTTGCACAGCACCCAAACCTGCTCCTGTATCCCACCCCAGCATCCCCGGGTGGGAACCAGGGGCAGGAGCATCCCAGCACAGCCTTGGAGCCAAGGCCATCCCCCTCCACACTCAGATAACTCATCAGGGCATGGAAACAGGTCTTGTCTTAAGGGATAGAATAAAACCCCATAGAAACTCCACAGGCAGGCAGACGGGAGCTGTGCTGGGGCCATCCCACACCTTCCCACAGCAGCTCCGTGCCCAAAAGTTTGCTGAGCAGGTTATGGTTTGCATGGGTTGTGTGAGCTGGATTTGGACCTCCTGGCTGTGACATCAGCCACAGGTCTCCCCTGTTTATTAGGTTCAAGTACAACTTGTTACACCAGAGCAAACATCAGGACTGGGCAGCTGGTGAAGAGCAGAGCACCTGGAAGTCAGAGCCAGGAGCAAAGGGGAGGAGAGGAGAATTGGGGACAGCAGGAGAAAGCAGATTGTCACAGGGATGTGCTGGCACTTCCCATGCCCACTCCTGGCTCCAGGGCATCCCAGGTATGGGTCATCCCCAGCCTGTCCAGGAACCTGTCACCCACCTCACCTCTGGGTCCCAAAACCCTTTCCCTATTATCGGTACTACCGGAAATTTTGATAAGCAAAAGAGATTAAAGGGGAGAACATTTGCTTTGCTGTGCTGGGGAGAGCTGGGCAGCACGGTGTGGAACTGCAAAGCCAGGTTAAAAATCCCCCCAAGTGCCATCTCTGCTTTTGTCCCCAAAGCAGCTCTGGTGGTGTCCCCAACCCCGCTGCCTTTCGCAATCCCGGCAGTTGCTCTGCTTGCATATGCAAACCAGGAAAAGAAGAGGTTTCAACACCTGAGGAATAACAAAAGAGGGGAAATGAAGTCTGGATTTTCTGCCTCGTGTGAGCAGTTTTTAAAGCTTTTTCTTTTTTTCTTTTTTTTTTTTTTTTTCCTTGTCCTCCCTGTCAACCTCTGATTCCGATGCCTTTTGCCACAGCTGAAACTTCAACTCTTGGGAAAGTGGCCGGAGGGAAGGGATGGAGAAACCATTCATGAATCAGCCTGGAAGAATCTCTCTGCCCACCTGCCCGCAGCTAATCTCTGGCTCCATCACAAGAATAATAGATAAGCAGCCATGTAATGTATAATAAAACTATTGAAAGCTCTTGATGTCACTACAAAAACCACAGAGGCCATCGAGCCTGATTTGTCTCCAGCTGAGCAGCGTTTCCTGGTCCTTTCCTCTGCCTCAGCATTTGGGGACAGTGGTGACCCCTGTGCAAAGCTGTTTGGGTCCCTCTGGGAGGCCTCATCCTGTATCCTGTGCCTCTGGGTGATGCTCAGACAGGAGGTGAGCATCCCAGGCTGCAGGATCCCTGCTCCCAGGGTGCAGGATGGGCTGTCCCAGGCTTTTCTGCAGCTCTTGGAGAAAATGCTTGAAATGCCTTTAACACAGCCCCTGGCTCAGTCCTGCTCTGGGGTGTGAACACACGGGGCCTGCACCATCCAGCCCAAGCCACCCCCAGATCTGGTGGGTATTTTCCCCCCCAGGACACATTCCATAGCTCCAGGCTAGCAGAGTGACGGGGAGGGATGTCCCCAAGCTGCCACCACCACACCAAGCATCCCTTGGGTTCCCACCTCCCATCACCCTGGAGCTGGTACCCACAGAGGGTCGAAGTGCAGGGGGATGTTCCCAACAGCTGGCTGAGTGTTGGGAGCCCTCAAATTCATCAGGAAAGCCCCAGGACACAGGGAATCTCTTTGAAGGGCCAAGGACAGCCCAGGGATGCCAGGGCTGAAGCCACCAGAGCAGGAGGAAGGTCCCAGTGGCTGCTCAGCTCCCCTCCTGCCACTCCTAATCTGAATTGCTCTTCACAGCCTCTTTGCTCACAGCTGTTCCTTTCCTCCTGCCCTCACTCAGAGTTTTATCACCCTCACTCGTGTTATTTCAAGCTGAGACACTTAAGGAAGGTCAGAGCCCGGGGTGCTCCCTGTGATCCTAGAAAGAGTCGGGATGAAGAGCAGAGCACCTGGAAGCCAGTGGAGCTTGGGCACAACTCACCCCCCACCTGCAAGCTCCTCTCTCCCCAGAAAGGGGCAGTGGCCTCGGCAGAAGGTGAGAACTCCAGCCCAGTTTTCCAGCCCAGCTCCCATCTGCATTGCAGTCAGTGCTCACCCTCAGAGAGCTCCCTGGCTCCTGCACAGTCACACTGCGGGTCCTGCTCTCCGGGATGATGCTCCAGGCAGGCTGCTCTCAGACAGGCTCTGGAGATGCTCTGCTGAGAGGCTTCAGTGCAGAGCAGCAACCTCCAGCCACAGCTCCTGCAGCTGGTGTGTCCACAGCATCCTCACGCCACCAAAACGCAGCAAAGAGAAGGGATTCCCCCAAAACTCCCCTGCAAAAGGGCTGCAAACAGCCACCCCAGCAGGGAATGGGAGCCAGGAGCTGGCTTGGGCACCCACCAGGAGCAAGAGCTGTAACATGGGGGCAAGAAGCCCCTCCTGAGCTGGGGATGGGCCAAGATTTATGCTTGGTAGGGTGGGGAAGGGCTTTCCAGCAGGGCTGCACCCAAGAGTTAACCCAAAGGCCAGAACCCAAAGGTGTGCAGGGAGAAGCTGACACACTTTTCACTTGTGCAATGACCCCGTGCAGATCCACCTGGGAGCACCTTCAGAGCTCCCAAACAACATCTCTGAAGCCACCCAGCTTGCTCCAGAGCAGGGACCAACCCAATCCCCTTGAATTCCCCCTCACACCCATTTTCCCAGCAGCAGCCACTCCTCTTTATTACCTCCCCGGGGCCCTTTGCCGAGCTCCCCCATCTCCCAGATGCTGCCATAAACCCCATTTACAGGGAACGTGTGTGTGCTCAGGGCAAACAGCTCCTGTTCTTGCTGCTGCCACCCTCCTGCTGGGCCCACCCTGATAAAAGAGCTCCCGGGCAGGGCCACAGCTCCAGCACTCGGTCCCTTCTCCAGGAGGCAGCTCCCAAAGTCCCTGAGCTGCACTGGGGGGGACCTGAGTGAAAAAAAAAATCAGCAGAAGGAGAATGAATGGGATCAGCACCCAAATGGTGGCACCTGCACCTCAGGGGAGCTCTTGAGGGTGCGAGCAGGGGGGTGCCAGCTCCACCCAGGGGTGCAGGGATCAGAGAATCGTGGAATGGTTTGGGGTGGAAGGGAGCTTAAAGGGGTGAGGGTGGCACGGGAGGTGCCAGAGCTGTCCCTTGGCTGAGCTCTGAGGTGCTGGTGCTCCCCTGGGCCTGTGCAAAGGCAGCTGGAGGTGCTGGGGTGCCACAGCCCCAGCTCCTGGGAGGGAGTTTGGGGGGAGGGATGAAGACCCCAGGGGGATGCCAGCACCATCCTGGTAAAGAAAGAATTTCTTTAGGGAGAGGGTGATCAGACATTGGAATGGGCTGCCCAGGGAAGGGGTGGATTCTCCATCCCTGGAGATATTTCAAAAGAGCCTGGATGTGGTGGGATGCTGAGCACCTCACCTCTGTGTTCTCCTGCATTTTATTTTGGTTTTGTGGCCATTAGAATTAAAGCTTCATAATTCCTCTGTCCCACAGCAGCTCAGCATGTGGCTCTGCAGCTTCTCCTGCCAACCCCTCTGATAGCCTTGGGATTAAATGATGCAGGTGACCACCACAAGCCCCAAACAGCACTGGGGCCACAGCTGATGCCACCTTCCAAACCCTTCACCTGTAGCTCTCTGTAATTCTTTCCTCAGAAAGAATTTCTTTCTGGGGAGGGTGCTCAGCCATTGGAATGGGCTGCCCAGGGAAGGGGTGGATTCTCCATCCCTGGAGATATTTCCAAAGAGCCTGGATGTGGCACTCAGTGCCATGGGCTGGGAACCACGGGGGGAGTGGAGCAAGGGTTGGACTTGATGAGCTCTGAGGTCCCTTCCAACCCAGCCAGTTCTAGGATTCTGTGATCCTGCTCTCCCACCCTGCCTCCAGCTCTCCCTGGACCACCACCTCCCCACCCAAACACATCACCCTGCCTGCAGCACCCCTCGCCCTGCTCCCCCCGCCCCGAGCACCCCGGGGGGGTCGGCAGTGCCCCGGGTGAGGCAGGAGGGGGAGGCTCGGAGGGTGCCCGGCTGGGCTGGCAGCTGCGGGATCCCTCGGCCGTGTTTGCTGTTCCCTGCTCAAAGCCCTGCGCTGCTCTTCCTCCGGTTGCCTCAAATCTCTCGCTTTTGTTTTTCGGGATTAAAAGCCTGGAAGTGGCTGCGGAGCAGCCCGCGGGGCCAGGAAGAGAGAGCTCAGGGCGGTGCGGGGTGACCCCTGGCAGGAGGAGGGTGAGGAGAGGTCCCACACCCCCTCTGCACCTCTTGATGATGCTTTTTTTTAATTTTTTTTTTTTTTTTTTTTAAATTGGTTGGAAACAGAAGTGCTGAGGTACTAACAGGCTGAGTCCTGTTCTTACCTCTGCTGTCAGAGTGGTTCCAAAGAATGGTTATCAATATGGTGATAGGCACTTTATATATATAAATATAAGTATAAATATAAGTATAAATATAAATAATATAAATAATACAAATAATATAAATAGAAAATAAATAGAAAATAAATAGAAAAATAAAAATAAAAGTAAAAATATAAATATAATAATATAGATATAGATATAGATATAGATATAGATATAAATATAAATATAAATATAAATATAAATATAAATATAAATATAAATATAAATATAAATCACCTCAACCCTGCAACATCAATTTGGGGTGCAGAGGAAGGGGGGGGGGGGAAAAAACCCCACGTGCAGGGCTGGATCCTGGTCCTGCACCTCCAGGCACCCACCCCAGGGTGTTCAAACCCCAATTCCCAACTGGGCTGGGAGAACCCCCCTGGAATAACCCACTCGAGCACCCCGCCCCCTGCTCCCTCCCCTTCATCCCAGCAGCACGGGGGGTTTTGGGGTGCCAGGGCCCGCACCCCCGCCCCGTCCCGCGGGCTCGGGGCCATTGGGTGGCAGCGGTTCCCAGGCACAGAGAGGCAGCCAGGTGAGACGGGCAGGGCTGGGTGCCAGCAGACGGGATGTTGTCTTTTCACACAGCCCCGGTGCAGGGCTCGAGCAGCAGCGAGAAACCCTCAGCCGGCTTTGTTTCCCACACTGGGTGCCATTAAAAAGGAAAAAAAAAAAAAAAAAAAAAAAAAAAAAAAAAAAAAAAAAAAAAAAAAAAAAAAAAATGCAAATTCATTCTTCGCTGCCACTGCTGCTTTCTCCCCACATGCAAAAACGATCCGTGGCCATAACGGCCCCATGGAGAGGCCGGAGAGCGTGGGAGCTGCTGGGACAGGGAAGCAGCTCCAATGGTCCCAAAGCCAAGGAGGGACAGGGCAGCACACAATGCCCTGGGGAGCAGGAGAGGTTCTTGGCTGTGGTTTCTTCTTGGGTGACCCATCCCAGGAGAGTCTGCAGAAGGTTTTATCCCGAGACATAAAACCCCCTAAAAATAATCCTAAACCCCATAGCAGCCCCATCCCTGCTCACGGGGGCTGGGGAAGGGTCAGCAGGGAGCAGAGCCACCACCTCTTGTCTTGGAGGGATCAGAAAGGATCTGTTGGAAATCTTCAGAGGGTTCAGAAAGGATCTCCTGGAAATCTTTGGAGGGATCAGAAAGGGATCAGAAAGCCCCAAACCCACCCAGCCAGTTTTGCTCCCATGGGTGCAGAGTGGGGAGGACTCCCCTGCCCTGTCCCCCCACCAGTGACCCCACAAGGCATGGGGCTGCTCCTGGTCCCCCCTCCCCAGCATCCCGCACACCGGGGAGGGGACAGGGAGAGCCCCGCGGGGCTGGGGACGCAGAAGGAGCCGAAGGTGCTGCAGAACCAACCCTGACTCAGCCCTGAGCCCCTCGGGAAATGGGTCAGTCCCGGGAACATCACCCGGGTCAGGCACCCAAAGTCCCAGGAGCTCAGCACAGAGCAAGAAGCTCGGGGCTGGGGGAGGCAAAATGGGTGCAGGAGGGGATCCAAGTGAGGTCCCCTGCTTGGGGACAGGGGGTGACAGCAGCCTTGACCTTCACCCCCTCCCCCGGTGCTGGGCTGGCTTCGGAGCTCGGAGGAATCTGCTTCGGGCTGGTAAACAAAAATTCCCAGGGGAATTCATGAGCATCCTCGACCCCAACAGGGTGAGGAGCCTCAGTTCCTGGAGCCTGGCCAGGGGAGAAAGAAACTGGTGGATACTGGGAGCTGGGCAGAGCTCCCAGCAGACCAGGTCCTCCCCCAGCAGACCCCGAAGCCCTGTCAGAGATGAGCAGCATTCCTGGGTGGCATCCCTGGTTTCACAGGACAGGACATGAAAGCAGAAGGTGATTAATGCTCTGCAAGAGAGCAGGAGCCAAGTTCCAGCCCGGGTGTGGGATGTGACCCGAAATGGCTCTGCTGTCCCAGCCCCAGCACCCAGCTGTCCCCAACCCAGGGCTGGCTCAGGGCACCAGCAGAGCCAGGACTTCACTTCTCTCCTCAGTGGTGGATTTTGAGGGCAGAAAAATGTTTGTTCTGTCAATACGTGCCTAATCCCCGACCAAAAGCTGATGAAAAATACCCATGGGGGGGAAGGATGGGAATGAGCTGCCCTTTGAAACAAAGCCCTGACAGTGACAGGGCTGGTGCAGCTCTCCCCCCAAGCACCTCGGGCCCTGGGAAGGGGCTCTCCAGCTCCAGCCTGGCCCTGCTACATCCCCACACCCCTCCCCAAAGCCAAGCAAGACCCCGAGCACCACGTAGGAGGTGCAAGAAACTCCTCCCTGCTCTGAAGCCACTGCCTGACAGCAGGAGCAGCAACTCCAGGCTCCTCTCTGTGTCTGAGCAGAGCAAAGGCAGGAGGTTTGCACCTTCCCACCCAGCAAACCTCCTCCCTGCACAGCCAGTGACATCCCTGTCCCACCTCCCCATCCCACTGCTGACCTGGCACTGGGCTGCACCACCCTGATCCCATCAGGAACAGGCTCACCCAAGGATTGGCATTTTCAGGTGACCCATAAAACCTTTTTCCTGGTGGGATGAAAGGAAACTTCGTCATGGCAAGGCTTGTTTCCAGCTTGGCTGGGGCTGCAGTCTGAGCTTCCCCTGCCTGCCCACCCCAGGGCAGCTCCTCCAGCCCAACCTGGGCAGCAGATCCAGCCCCTGCAGGGACCCATTCCCAGCACCCGATGGCATCAGCCCTGCACCCTTCACCCACAAGAGAGAAAAAAAGGAAAAAAAAAAAAAAAAAAGGGGGAAAAAAAAAAAAGTCCATTTAGCAGTTTCCATTTGTTTGCTCTTTAAATAATTGTTTCCTTATCGCTATTTATTTAGATCCCTTTAAAATTCTGACAAACCTGCTCCTCAGGCACTGTCACCTGCTTCCTCCCTGCCTGCTCCCTGGGGACAGGGCAGAGCACCCAGACCCATCCCGGACAGGGGGTCCCTGATCAGGGGGGGGGTGTGTGAGGACCACCAAGCCCCTCTTCACCCCCTCCTTGCTGAAATGGATGAACCAGGATGCTCCAAAGCTGCACTCTGGGGAGGAACCCATCCTCCCCCCATCCCACCAGGAGCAGGGCAGCAGACACTGCTGCAAAGCACAGGGGAGCACTGGGGGGGACACCAGAGAAGGGGGCAGGAAGGAAAAGGACATTACACACCCTCTGCCACCATGGAGTGGGCTCAGGGGGTCTCACTGCATGAGGATTTTGCCAGGGATAAAGCAGAGGGAGTGAGGACCAGCTCAAGACCCCCCTCTCCCTCCTGCTCTGCTTGCTGCCTGCAGGGCACCCATCCAGGTAGCCCAAATGGCCACGATTGCCCAACCCTGACCCGTGCAAAGTCCAGCCAAGCACAGCTCTGAGCTGTGAACAGCACCCATTAGAGTGCTGGAGGTGAAGGTGAGACAGGTTAAGGCACCCCATAACCCAGGGATGTCCCCACAGCCTCCCTTGGTGACAGAGACCTCACAACTGTCCCACTGGAGAATATCAGCCCCCAAACATCTCTCGTGCCACCTACAAGAGATGTTCAACCCCTCACCAGGTTCAGCTGGGGCATGAGGACCTCATGCCTGGGCTCATCCCATCCAAGGCCACTTGAGGGGTTTGGGGTTTTCTGCACCAGGCTGGCATCACAGCCCAGCCTGCAGCTGTCAGAATTAATTGAGGAAACCGAGGCACAGTAAACAAGCAGGAGGGAAACCAGGGCAGATTAGATAAGGAGGAATGTGAGGTTCTCCCTGGATCTCCCCCCGGGATGCCAAGCTTTGTCTGCTCTCCTGGGCACAGATCAGGCAGTGCAGGGAGCTCAGTCCTGGGAGAGGCTGAAATCCTTCTTCTGTGGGGTGGTTTTACTAAAAAAGGGCCTGGTTTACCCCAGCCCTGAGGTTTGAGTCTCCCCTCCCTCCTCATCACCCCAGGACAGGCAGAGCCCGGCACTTCCCACACTCCCCATCAGAAGCAACCACTAAAAGGGGCACCAAGGGACAACCCAGGTCCTGCCCAGCTTGGTGACCCAGCTGGTGTCCCCCAGGCCAGGGGACACAGTGCCACCCCACTGCCCCGTGGGACCAGCATGGATCACACACCCAGAAACATGCAGTCCCCACCCCAGCCCCACTGTGTGCAGGATGCTCCAGATGTGCAGGACACAAATCACACCCGGGTGGCCGCTGTCCCCAGCAGGTCCCCAAGCCTGGAAAAGCCACATCCAGCAGCTCTGGAAGGTTTTGCAGATGAGGAACAATCTCAGCTCCCTCTGCTGGCACTTGCTTCAGGCCGAGGCCTTTTCCCAAGAAACTCAGGTTAGAAACACCATTCCCAAACGCCTTCCTGCAGGACACGGTGCCACACACCCAGCCCAAAGCCGGGGCAGATGCTCCCCAGCTCCTGCCACACGCTGGGACCGTGTCCCCGGCTGTCACCAACCCCATCGGCACCGCGCCCGCCGGAGGGGAAAGTGCGAGGGCACCCAGCTCACCCAGAACCACCCAGCTCAGCCCCGACCCATCCTGTTCAGCCCCGACCCACCGAGCTCAGCCCCGACCCATCCTGCTCAGCCCCGACCCATCCTGCTCAGCCCCGAACCACTCAGCTCAGTCCCGACCCATCCTGCTCGGTCCCGAATCACCCAGCTCAGCCCCGACCCATTCTGCCCGGTCCCGACCCATCTTACTCATCCCCGGCCCATCCTGCTCAGCCCCGAACCACCCAGCTCAGTCCCGATCCACTCTGCTCGGTCCCGACCCACTCTGCAGAACCCGCTGAGCTCCGGAGCAGCACCTGGGAAGCAGGAACCTCGTTTTTCAGTCAATAAAAGGCGATTGCTCTGGAGAGGCAGCAGCAGCAGCTCCCTCAGACACCCAGGAGGGCACCCACCCTCCTCTCCCCCGTCCTAATTCGGGGTTTGCTTGGAGTTTATGGACACCCCAACAGCGTTTTTAAGAGCTGCCTGAACAGCTCTGGGGAGTTTTGCTGTGCCTGAGCATCACTCGGCTCATTCCACCCGAGCTCCCGGGGCAGGACCAACACCTCACCCAGAACCTGGAGGCAGCCCCGCAGGAGAGCACAGGGCTGAGCCCTGCCAGCAAGAGGGAAACCCCCTGAGAAGGTTTTCTCCTTGTTTGTAGAGATCCTTAATGAGTTCCCACAAAGGGCCCATCGAGCACGGCCCCGGAGCTGAAGAGCTGGCACTTGCCTGCTGGAAAAGAAAGACCCAGCTTGGTGAAGGGGAATAATTCCATCCCGTTTCCAGCCTCAGGGGTGCTCAGACACCCTCAGCTGCACAGTAGCACATCTCAGGCAGCCCCTGGGAAGCTGTGGTTATAGAACTGGTTTTACAGACAGACAACCCTGACCAGCAGGAGCTGCCTCTGGGAAGCTCTGACTGAGCTGTTCTTCCTTTAACCAGAGGATCCTCCATTCACCAACCCCTCCAGCCAGGTCCCAGCATCTCCCTTTTCCCCACACAATCTCCAGGGCAGAGATGGAGCCATCAGCTCTGCAGTGTCACTGATTTGCAGCACACCTCTAGCTCTGCCCCACTTACCCCTGTCATAAATAGGTGTAAATTGTGCTTCCCCCCCCGATTTAAGCCTTTTTTGTGGTTGTTCTTGTGAAGGTCTCAGGACAAAACAGCATCAAAAAAAAAAAAAAAAAAAAAAAAAAGGAAATGCTCCAAGTGAAGCTGCTCCCTGCAGAGCTGAGCCTGCAGCAGCCCGTGGGGCAAACAAGGCTGGGGCCTTACCCCACCTGCCATCTGCTCCTTGCTCAGCCTCCACCACAGCTTTTAGTACTCAGCTGTTTCATGAATGGGGTAGGAAACGTTTGAGATTAGATTAACTCAACTCCTTTCTGTTTAACCAGGTATTTTCCCACCAAAGCACAGGGGGAGCAGGCTGAGAGCAGGTTACAGGTTACAGAAAGCTTCCAGCCCGTGCTGAAAAGTGCTCCTGATCCCAAAAATGTAAGCACAGATCCCACTCTGCTTCTCCAGGGACTCACTCACCCCCTTCCCTTCACCCAGGTGGTTTGGGTTCTCTTGGTCTGTCAGTATTTCACCCCACATCCCCAAAGGATTTGCAGAGAACCAAGAGCAGAGAGAGGAGGGGGTGAAGCGTGCACAAATCCCTCCCCTCCGAGCACCTTGCTGGGCACCTCGGGCTGTATGCCAGGGTTTGGTGGGCACCTCTGATAGGAGGGGGAAGAAATAGCTATAAAAATCACAAAATGCTGCCCTTCCCTTCTCTGCTGCAGCTGCTGCCCCTGGCAGGGAGATGCTCGCTGGAGCTCCTGATCCCCTCGGACCTGCAATGACCCTGGAAAGTTTAGGGGCACATCCCGTGCTTTGCTGTGGGGTCACAGCCAGAGGAAAGGGCAAAAGGAGCAAGGGCATGGAGTGAGGTCTGGGGACAGTCCCTGAGGTCCTGGGTGCTGAGCACCCCTTCCTCACTGCAATTCCTCACACACAACAGAGAACATCCTGCCTGCCGCAGCACCCTCGCTTCAGGGACCGAAAAAAGCTGCTCAAAACCTGAATTATTTTTACAGCTTTTCATGCACAACACTCTGGTCACCCTAAAAAGAAAGAAAGGAGCAGAAAAAGCAAAGCCAGGTAGTTCAGAGGTGACTGTGGCAGCCTTTGGTCTCTTGCCTTGCCAGCCTGCACCACACCCAGGCTGGGTGCAGGGATCACGGTGGTGGGGTGACCTCCAGTACTGCAATCCCTCGAGTTATTTACCTGCTCAGGAGATAGTATTAGGTGTGATGGGATTGTCCATGTACTGGCAAACTTTGACAGGTTGCAACCCTAAAGACAAACAGATTCTTGCAAGCAAATAAGTAGTAAATGAAAAGCTGGGCAGAGAGAAGGGGAGGCAATCCTAACCTACCCAAACAGATCGGTCTTCAAGACACCTGTAAGCACCCAGAGCTCAAGGGGTGCATTCTTTTCAAGGCACAAAATAAATACCCCTGGGCACAGGTAGCAGGATGTCTGTTCCTAGTAAGGCTTTCAGTCAAGCTTAAACAGCACATGAAAGCTCCAGGCATTTATTCAAATGTTCAAAAGCAAACCCAGCGCACGCAGATGGAGGCTTCTTGCAAGGATTAGTAACAAAGTCACATGTAAGCAAAAGAACAGCTCCAGCTAAGCTGCTCCACACTGGAGTTTATATAGGCAAATGCTCAGGCTGGGCACCCCAAGTGTCAAGGCCTTGCTTGGGAAATGGGATCAGCCCAAGATGAGCACACAAAGTGCCCCCCATGGCAGAGACCTTCCCATGCCTCATCCTGACGGGATGCACCAGATACGGCCTTGCTGATAGCAAGAAAAGAAAAAGCAATAAAAAGCCTTCCTTGGAAAACCCTCCCCTGGCTCACCAGATTTGTGAACCAGGAGGTCTGGTCTGTTGCTTTTCCAGGTCTAAAACATCAGATGCACTGAGGCTCTGGGTGAAGGGCTGGGGTGTGAATGAAACACAGGAGGCTGTGGCATTGCTCTGTGCTGCTCCAGAATATCACCCAGTCTGGATTTCCACTCCTCAGTCCCACCTCAGCCCCTTCCCCTCCCTCCTACCCCCCTTTAAAGCTGGAAGGTGCTGGCAGCTCATGTTGGGGCTCCCCTCCATCACCTCCCTCCCCTCCCAGCCAGGCACAGGAGAGCTCAGGACTGGTGCAGGAGCCACAAGGTTGTTGTGGAGACACGGCCTGACCAGGGACATCCCAGTGGGAATCCTCCTCCAGATACTGCTGTGGAGTCCCAGTCCCAGCCCTTCTTCCCAGCTGCCCTCCCCTTTGGCCCTGCAAATGAAAAAAATCCCCATGGGCCTCCCAGCCATCCTTGTACCCATCCACCAGGGCTGGAGAGGTGGTCTGACAGACTCAGCATGCTCCAAATTCATTTTGGTTTGGTTTTAGGGTAGACAGGGCTAGAACTGGATGCAGTTCCCAGATACAACCTGGAAACCCCCTGGAGGCAGAAGCAAGCTGGGTCCATTTAACTGCAAAACGACAGAAGGTTTTGAAGCTTCAATAAAACTCTCAACAGCTATAGGACATTTTTTTTTTTCTGTGTTAATTTAATCATACAAATATTCATTTATACATTAAGGAAAAAGCTTCCTTTATTTTTACCCCCAATGTGCTATCATAGGACTTCTCCCAGACTCAATGAGGCAACACACCATCCTGTTCTACACATGCACTCCCCCCAGAGAGAATAGACAGGCTGCAGAACCACCCACACACTCACACACGAAAAAAAAAAGAAAAATTAAACACACAACAGAAACCCAGACGTGGGACAGCGTGCATTTCCTAACCCTGCAGGCTCCAGCTGCTCTCTGCTTTACCCCTGGCTGGGGGAGCCACATCTTCCAAACCTTGGAGGGTTGGAATCCAACATCCATGATCCATGGGCAGCAGATTCCAGCTCCCCCCATGTCCTAGGGATCTCGTGCTTTGCCCAGGCTGAGAGAGGGGGCCTGGGCTGCCCTTGCTCACTGTATTAGCAATATGGTTTTCTCATGCTAGAACCATTTGAGAGACAACCAGAGATGTTCAGCATTCTTTTTTTTTTTTTTTTTTTGGAGAGGTGGGGGATTAAGAAAGCTCTCTCTCTTCTCTCTCCCCCTCCTTCTCAGGACTTCAAGACAAATGTGTGTCCATCAGACCGGAGTCAGTGGCAGCCTCTCTCTCACTGCACCCTTCCATCCCAATGGGTCCCAGCCCCATCACCCCCCAGTCAGGAACACCAGCCTCACTGGGCTAACAACCTCTTAACTGGTTCATCAGTCTCAGCCTGGTAAGGATTCCCTCCCATTTCTAACAGGCTTGAGTTCTGGATCAGGTTACCTGAGCCACACTTCAGGCTCCCTGAGCCAGGTGGCATCCAGCACTTCTGCAGTGTCAGGGCCTTGGGTTCCTGTAGCTCATGCTGAGACTCCACAGACTGAATGCATCAGCCCTACAGACACCAGTACAACCACAGCACCCTGAAGTCCCCTGACAAGAGCTTTTGCTGAACACACCTCCAACCCCCCTGTTTAAAAGCTGAAGACCTGGCAGGAAGAGCAATTCGAGGGCTGGCTGCAGGACCTTAGGAACCAGAGGAGAGAAAACCACCTTTGGCCTCAGAGAAACAGTTTTTACTCAAGGAAAAACCCAGAGGTAGAGCAACCACTCATTGAAACATTCTTCCACTGTCCCAGCCAGGGTGACAACCCCAACCCTCAAAGCACTGAGCTCTGCACCATCATTTGCAGTGCTCACACACAGGTACCTGGGGAAGAGCAGTGATGTGAGCAGCAAGAGACTGCAGATTTCAGCAGCAACTCTGATCTGGCCCTGCCTTTCTTCACACCCTGGAGTGAGTGACTCCTGTCACAAGGACAACAGGGACTGAGAACACTCCAAAGAATTCAAGTCTGTGCAGAACAAGCATTGCCTTCTGAGTGGGAAAGCACACGACTACTTGGGGTGCATGCAAGTTGTATTTTGTTGTTTGGGTTTTTTGTTTTTTTTTTCAAGAAAAGGAAAATTCAGTCTTAGGAGAAGAGCACAGGAACACGAATGTGGCAGCCATTATACACAGGAGGAGCAGAGGAAAGCCAGTGTGGGGTACCCAGTGCAAGGGTCTGCTGGATGCCTCAGCTGAAAAAAGCAAAGATTGCAGCACCAGCTATGACAGACAAGACCCAGAGCTCCATCCCCCCCCTCTTTCTGCTACACAGTTGATAAAAGGAGCTCATAAAGCTAAGGAATCACTTTGTCACCTGGACAAACAGCAGCCTCCAGGGTTTAGATGCCTTCAGAAGGGAAGGAGCAGCATTGCAGGAGGTGTGATGTGGTGTGATGTGGTGTGATGGCCAGGTCGGTGTTCACACCATCAGAGCTTGTCACACAAGACACTGGTTTGGAGAGGAAGAAGCCAAAAAGAGTCCACTTACCCAAGCTTACAGGGATGTAAAGAGCTCCTCTAGACTGGATCCTAAGAGGAGATAACTAACCCAAGGCAAAATGATGTTACAGGACAAGAATCAAACACTAGAGCAGCACAGCACCACCTGCCATGGGTTCACTCTGGATCTGAACACTCACCCAGCTCCAGGAAGCTGCCAAGGTGCTCACCAAACTGCAAGAGCAAATGGCCAGCAGTCCAAACCATGCAGTATCTCTTTTATGCAGCTAAGTTCTTAGATAATACTTGTTTCTCTCAGCAAAGCAGAGTTTTTTGAAGGGAGACCTCAGATAACAGCAACCTTTAACAACTGAACCTCTAAAATGCAAAATTTAACCTGTTGGCCCAGTTCATCCTCTGCCAGGTGTGAGGAACTCCCACTGCCCTCCACAAGATCTGTGTGCACCAAGACACAGAATCCTTGGTGGCTGCAATAAAAATTAATCCCACGTTGAAAACCAGCCAAGAAAATACAAGCAGCCAAGAGCTGTGGGTGCAAAGCCACCTGCCATGCAGCAAGCCCCACACAAGGAGGACAAGAGCCCTCACTGGGAAGATCTGGAGCAAGGCAGTGGGAGCTTTTTTCTGAGCCCAGCTTTGGCAGATGCTGCTGCAGCCTCGTTCATGTTTTTGCATCAGACTGCACCCCATCACCTCACTCCCCTCCAGCAGCATCTGTGGTGCCACAGCACAAACCCAGCCACAAACACTCGGGGCCAACTCTCCCTCCCCTCACACTGGGCTCCCGAATCCAGAACTAGAGGAGAAAACACTGGAGGAACAGCAGAGCCACAGGAATCTTTACAGCAGTGATTCCTCCTCTAACACCAAGCCCTGGAGAGCCCATTTAGGAGGTAAGAGCCTCAAAGATCCTACGAGAGCCTCAAAGATCCTATGAGAGCCACAAAGATCCTATGAGAGCCACAAAGATCCTATGAGAGCCACAAAGATCCTATGAGAGCCACAAAGATTCTACGAGAGCCTCAAAGATCCTACAAGAGCCTCA
This sequence comes from Heliangelus exortis, assembly GCF_036169615.1. Classification (NCBI taxonomy): domain Eukaryota; kingdom Metazoa; phylum Chordata; class Aves; order Apodiformes; family Trochilidae; genus Heliangelus; species Heliangelus exortis. Next base: position 4,053,856 of record NC_092446.1, read on the forward strand.
AAGATCCTTCAAGAGCCTCAAAGATCCTTCAAGAGCCTCAAAGATCCTTCAAGAGCCTCAAAGATCCTTCAAGAGCCTCAAAGATCCTTCAAGAGCCTCAAAGATCCTTCAAGAGCCTCAAAGATCCTTCAAGAGCCTCAAAGATCCTACAAGAGCCTCAAAGATCCTCCAAGCCAGGATGAACACAAGGGGATGGAGTGGAACCCAACTGGTGATGCTCACTCTTGCTCTGCATTCAAGACCAATTAAGCCTCAAAGCACAGGAGAAATTAATGCAAACTTAAGACTCTGTAAGAGATGGGAGATTCAAAATTAAAAGGACGTGGCTTCTGTAAAGCTCTGCAACTATTACCAAGTGAATTACAGCGACTGAAAAAAGTTTCCTCTTGGCACAAGACTGATAGCTTGGTTGCTCTAAGCACAGCTACTGTACAGCAAGAGTCAAGAAAAAAAAAGGTATTTTCAAATGCTAACCACACAGACAGCTCTGGAACTTTAATTAATCTGTTCCTTATTAATATGGGTGTGTATTCGTGTGTATTTCATGTACAAAGGGAAGGGTAACAAGCCCTCCACGTTATCCTAGAAGTCCCAGAGTCTCTCTCTCCAACTTTGAGACTTGCTCTTCAGCATGGTTTCCAACAACATGCAGGACAACTCCCAGCAACACCCAAATCAAAAGGAAAAAAAAAAAAAATAGAAGAAAGAAAGAAAAGATTTTAAAAGTTGTTAACTAAAACCAGCAGATGGCATTAAAAATGCAGAGGTGGGTACAGGCCCAACCTGTCATTAAAAAACATCTGACAAAAAGAAGTCACTGCACAAACCCCAGAAGATGCTAAGGAAATTCCCATTCAAAAGCAAGCAAAACATGACAGTTCCATAAAAATGCACGCTGTCCCTTATTTAAAAAAAAAATATGAACAAGAAACAAACAGAAATTAAACACTTGCTCAAACTACAACCGCTCTGTAGGCAAAATATTTTTTTTTTTAAAGATGGCTTTTTCATTTTTAAACTTTAAGCTACCTAATTATCTGTGAGAATGATTTCCAAAAAAAAAAAAAAAAAACCAAAAAAAAAACCACCAAACCCATGGTGTTGGTATATTTTCTTTCTCATAGCATTTAACAACACTCCTGAACTCCAACATTCACACATGCATACTTAGATCTTGTATTTTCCTCTGGAAACAGCTAGTCTTAAGTTACTGGGCTTTTGTTTTTTTCTTCTTTATCCAGAACACGGAGGCAGAGAAGGGGGGATCCACGCTGTGTCTGTCTGCCACACGAATCCCCCTCCCTTCCCCCAAAAGTCAGTTCTTTGTTAAATTCTCCTCTTGTCGATACCCGTTTTGTGTTTTTTGTGTGTTTTAAGACTGTCCGAAGGGATAAGGACCGTGGAAACCCTGAAAAAAAGTTGGAGACATAATCAATTTCAACAGGCAAGAAATGAAATGGCTCAGTGAACACCTATAGACACCAGCCCAGAACTTCCAACCAAACACAACCCACCAGTGTCACTTTTGCTGTCCATGAAACACTCCTAAAACACAGGGTTCAGTTCCCAGAGGTGCCAGATGTCACTTACCTCTGTCAGGTGTTATTGGGACACAAAGTAATTGGTATTTTCTACACCAGAGCAAAAATCCCTGTGAGATCTACAATACCTGTGAGGCCAAGCACCTGCAGGTTCACAAGTGTTTTCTAAAGACTACAGCAGTTATGTGAGAGGCTGTAAGTGGTACAAGAGTCTGTTTAACAAAATAAATTAAAAATATTTGGAAACCCACCTTCCCACAAGTTCCACTTTTGCTCTCAAGACAAGATATACATTTGCCTCAAGTGAGAAAAAAAAAAAAAAAAAAAAAAAAATCGACCAGAACATTTAACCAAAAGATCAAATTGATTACTATGAAACCCATTTTCCCTCCTTTACATCCTGATCTGAGTCACCTAAAATGACAGATCTAGTAACAGGTCTCAAATTAACAGGAACTTCTTTCTGTAATTTCTATTGTTCAAATCAGCTATCCCAGGTTTCATCAGGAAGCAAAAGCAAGAAACCAACAGGCAGGCAAGAGAAGATCCCAAGTCCCAGGGATATAAAGTTTGTCACCATGATTAAAGCACAAACCACACACAAAATCCTCCCCTAAGATCCAGACACATCCTCAGGCCAGAAGTGAGATGTGGGACAAAAACTCATATTTCACTGTTAAAAGTTTGAAGCCCATTATGCAAATGCTTTTTTTTTTTTTTTTTAACCACAGGCCAGCTTCTTACCAACAGACTGATGAGTAAGACAGCCAAGAGCCCAAACAATATTAAAGGTCTTGAAGTGAAACTCTGACTTCAGTTTTCACCACTTTACCTTGACAGGGGAAATCTGAAAGGAAACACCATTTCCTGCAGGTTCTCCTAGGACTGACAACCTTGCTGCCCCAGCACCACCAAGAAAAGAGTCTTTTAACATGAGTCAGATCAAGCAGCAACTCCCAGAGCTCAAGCCCAGTTGCAAAAGGCCAAGTTTAAGAGCTCTGTTGTGTCTCTGTCTTCTGAAGGAAGTGCTCTAAGAAGCCCATAATCTCCCTGCAGCTGGTGAGATAAAGTTCATTCTTTAGGAATGAAAGTTATTCTTCAGGTGGCAAAACAGAAGACAATGGTAAAATGGAACATCTGTCAGCAGCTGTCAAAATTCAGCTAAGAGAGGAGGATTATCAGGACAATCAAACAGGACATCTCGTGGCAAGTATGGAAGACTGGAAAGGGCTGCTTGCAGACAGAAATACAAGCAAGTGATGGAAAAACAAACAGACTTCTACCCTAGGAACATGCTGTACTCCCAGTCTGTAAAGCAAGGTTTTCAGAAGAGAACACCCAGCAGAGCCCAGCACAACAGTTCACCTTAGAAAGGAGAAGCTCCACCAAAAGAGAGACTGAGGTCTTCAGTGTTTCCCCCAGAAAATACAGTCAGTGAGACAGGGGCAAGGGCAAAAGACAAGCATTACAATAATATGAATAAGTGCACAAAAAAAAGGACACAGGAGGAAAACAATGTCACAAGCAAGGTCCTGAGCTCTCCTCAAGGGGGCTGAGCTTTTGTTCTCACTGCTCTTCAGAGGAAAACCAGGATTTATCCCCGATTACCTGCACAGACACATCTGCCAGAAGTTGGTTCATCTTTTAGTTACCTGCACAGAAGACTCTGTTAGCAGATTCTGCCTGGTAAAACCCTCCCAAGCCTCTGGAGAGGGGTTTGAAGCTACCACTGCTCTCAGGTGCCTGCTCCCTCTGCTGGGGGCCACAGCCCAGCCCAGCCCTGCTGGATGTCACACTAAAGTCACAAGGCAAACCTTGTCGATGTCATTTCTGCATCGCCCTAAGCCACAGCATCTGCATCGCCCCGGGAGATAAGGGAATTAACACTTAATCAGTACACAGCCCCCAGTCTTCGGCTTAAGTCAGCCATGAGAACAGCTCATTAGTCTTCCGGGATGCAGAGGGAGACCCTGTGAAGAAGTTATTAACCTTGTTTTCAGGGAAACCCTCTGGATCTTCAGATTCTGCTTTCTGTAGCATTTAATTTAAAGCTACACAGTTAGGGTAATCATGTGTTAATTAAATCCAGAATTGAGCTCACCTCCAGTGTCAGGTTGCTAAGTATATACAGCTTTGTACCACTTGCTACACTGCACAGGAGCTTCTCTCCCAAGCAATTCCAAGAACAGTCCCAGAATCCATGACCAAGGTCAGCTTCTCCTGATACAATGGATTTCAGCAAGAAAAAAACCCCTAAAATCTTTGAATCTTTGCTTCTGGGACAGCCACTCTTCAATTGTGTTTCACTTACCCATGAGATGAGTGCACATGAGAAGTTACAAAACCAAAAAGCACTTTTTTTTTTTTAAATTTAAGATCAAGTGTGGATTTGGTTTAACGTCAGCCCCTGAGCAAGGAACTCCTCCTTCCCTTTGTGGCATGAGAATTCTTCCCTCTTGCATCCTCACTCAGTAAGATCCAAGCTCTCTGCAATCTTTCTCACTGCATTTATCCAACACACAGAGAGCAGCAGCATCTCAGCACCTCAAAGCTTCAGTTATTGCTGCAATGCAAATACCAAACCCCAATATAGGACATTTCCAAGAAGAATTACTCCTTGTTTGTGATATTTTACATCAGAAACACGCAAAAATAATTCTGCACACAACTGCAGCTTTTCTGAGTTATTTCAACTGAAGAATTAGTCACACTATTTTTGGTGAATTCCCTTCTCTTCTCCAAGTGAGATCACTGCCTTTGTGAAAAGCTCAGCTGCAGCTTTGCAGATTTACTTTCAAATCTTCCAGCATCTTCCACAGCAGTAATTGCTAACTTGCTAGTGAAAGCCTACTGGTTAATCATGCAGACAGGAACAGAGGGCTGTGTTTTTCAAGAAAAGACTCTGCATGAAAATGATCTGTACAAAATTATCATTTGCTTTCTGCAGCTCGAAGGGAACGGAGATGCTTTGGGAAGTTAAAGGCCACTGAGCTCTTTAAATGCAGACACCTGTGCTAGAAATAAAACCAAGTTAATCTTTCATAAACCATCACAACACAGGCTTTCAAACAGCTATCTTTATTTCACCTTTGTGACTGAGTCATGACCAACAGGTACACTTCAGGAGAGACAGGAGGTTCTGATGCACAGCTGCAAAGCAATACAGGAGTCCCCCAGCCTACATCCCCCAGCAGCATCAGCCAACCCTACCAAGTCCCCATTTCCTTGGCACCTCCTGGGCTGCTCCTACCAAGTGCTCCTCCAAACTATGCAGACTCCTCTTGGCTCCCTTAGGTGAGCCCAACACCAACACTGAGCCTTGGGTTTTCTTCTTCATCCCCCACACACTGTGCAAACACAGCTAAAGACCACCTGGAAGTGAAGAACCCTCTAAAAACACAGCCCCTTGCAGGGCTGGCTTCATGCACACCATGAAGCTCCCATGCAAGGGCTCAGCTCTTGGAACTCCAGCAATGGGGTGCAGTCTGCAGAGCTAAAGGACCAGGGCAAGCCTGCTGGCCTGCAGTGGAGCAAAGTGAAGCTAAGATCAGATTAACTCACATTTCCCACAGCCCCAAAGCACACAGACTGTGGGTTTTCATGGCTGAGCTAACATGCAGCATCCAAACACATTGTCTTTCACCAGAGAAGCAAACCAGGCTCATGCAACCCGGGTTTAGCCTGGGGATGCTGTGCAGCAGGGTGACTGTCAGGGCAGCTGTGGTAGTTTTGAGTCCAACATTCCCTCACTTTGCTCTAAAAATTCATTTAGCCACAGGGTAACGAGCCCAGTTTGAAGCCCAGATATCAGGAGGAAAGGAGCTTTTCTACAGGGATGCAAACATTCCTGGGGCATCTTCCTTACCCGCAAATGGTTTGGTACCCAAATAGTTTCCAGTGGAAAAACATTTTTTAGGTTTACAGAGGTACTCCAAAAATCTGCAGATTGGAGTGTCCTGGTTTGGAAGAAGCACACGTTTAGAAGCAGCAGCAAGTTTTACACACAGAGAGGGGAAACCAGTTAAAGGCTCTAAGGATAGAGGTTTGGTTTCCCCTTCCATTTAGGAAGCTGTTGAGTAGCAGGGCTCAGAGTTCAGCTCCACACAGAAGGAAGTGAGACAAGGAGCATAAATACAGCAGGAAAAGAGGTGCTAAGATTTTAATTTGGTGAACTCAAAAGGCCAATGAAATTTCAGTGTGTTTGAAGAGTGGCACGAGTGATGAACAGAACTGATAAACAGCAGAGAGGCTGTGGAACACCCTTTGCTATGGTGGTGTCTGTGCAAATTGTTCTGTAAGGGCAAATCTGAGCAGAACCAGAACTTCTCCATCACTTCTGCATCACACAGAAAGCAGAAATTCCTCAGTTCACAAGGGCAACAGATTTAGATATACATATTATATATATATATATATTTATATATATGTGACAAGTACAATCTGAACGTCAGTATATGGCTCTCCACTTCAGACCTTTTTAGATAATTAAACCTGTACACTTCTTCCCTTTAAGAAATTTAACTCTTCATTCCCCAGGCACTGTAAGACTGCATCTTGTACTTTTAATGTAAAAGACTGTCACAAGAGAGCAGCAAGAGACCTCAACAGTGTTGCTATGAGACAGGAGTGAGTAAATAGGAAGCTATATTAGCCTCAGCTCTCTGGAGAATACAGAGAGAAAGCAGTTGCCAGAGAGGAGAATAAAATACCCATGCATGGGTATCTGGACTCTGACCCAGCTCATCCCCACCCTGGGATAAGCATCCTACACTGCACACTTAAGCACATCTTTAATTTTAAGAACATGCAAAAACTCCACTGTAATAGATAGAAGAGCAACATGCTTCAAGCTGCAACCTTCCAGCAGTTCATTTGCTGAGGTGAGCAGGGGGGACCCAGGGAAGGCAACCAAACCACTCCAGCACAAATAAAGATCACAATTAGTTTGTTCCAACCCTACCACAGGTTTTATCTCTGCTTGCAGGGACTTCAGCAGCTTGTTTTGTTTGGTTGCTTTCCTAAGGAAGTTTGTTTCACAATATAAAGATCACAATTAGTTTGTTCCAGCCCTACCACAGGTTTTATCTCTGCTTGCAGGGAATTCAGCAGCTTGTTTTGTTTGGTTGTTTTCCTAAGGAAGTTTGGTTCACTGACCAGAGAGCATCCAAACCACCTCACCCTATGCTGCTGTATAAATGCATTTTGAAGGCTTCCCCTTGTGAAATGTTGATATAATCCAGCAGCAGATGGCACGACAGTGTCACTGAGATCCTGATTCCAAAGGGGAATTCTAGAGGACAAGTCACACCTGCTCAGTTACACCAGAGGGAGAACCAATACAGACAAACTCTGGTAACTTCCAGGATGTTTTACAGCTGCCAGAAACTGCTGCCAGCTTTATCCTAAAGACCTCCTGGTCTCATGTAACTGGGGCTCTCTACAATGTCTGGGCAGAGAGGAAGACTCCAAAGTGATCCAAAAACTATTCAAGGGCTTCTGTCAGTCCTAAATACAGGACACAGGCCCTTCTGAACACCTTCACTAATCCTCACCCACCCCCTTTGCTGGGACCTCACCAAGTGATGTGTCAAACATGAGGAGGGATTCACTGCACTCTCCAGGTACAGAAAACCAGACAAAACCCAACAGAGGTTCTGCCCAAGATAAATCAAATCCAGGAATCCTGATGTGCAACTTTATAACAGACCCACAGTACTCTCTTGCCTGCTCCTTGAGACTGAAATAAAACCTTTCACACCAATATTCAATCACAAGAACAGCTCCAGATGCCCTGAGTTTTCTTTTCCCCCTCTCAAGCAGCAGAGTGCAGGTCAAGGCCCCAGGGAAGTGGGGAAGATGGGCCAGATATAGCTTTTCCTACCAGGTACTGGAACACCATCTGTTGATCAGGTGGTTTAATACTTCTGACATCACCTCCAGTAAGCTCTTTTCCTTGAAGGAATTAGTTACCTCTTACATGTTACCCCTTTTTAGAAAAAAAAAAAAAAATCCTTTATTTTCCAGACTGCAGGAAGAAGGCAGGCAGCAGTGGTAGAGCTAAACCAGGGAAGGTGAGGAATGTTCACCTGGTGATTTTAAAGACCAAACCTCTAGGATATAAACCTACCCAGACTTCTTCACTACAGAAACAGTATTGTACCAAGATGAATATTAAGTCTGTGGCAGAGAGACTCCTGCCCTTGATAGGAAAGGGCAAAGCTGGAACAGGACCTACCTTAAGAATTGTCAGACCTACCTTAAGAATGGCCTCCAAAGGAAAAGCTAACTTTTTAAATTATGTCACAAAGAGAAATACTGTATTAGAAGCAAAAAAAACCCCAACAAAAACTCAACAACAAAATAAAAGAATAAAAAACCCAATGAACTTCCACATACCCCACTCCATCTCCAAAAAGGACCATAAAGTTACCCTCCTGAAGCAAGCAAGCAGCAGAATTTCTGCTTTTATCTCAGATAATTCACCTCAGATCCATCCAAGAATACTCAGTAAATACAAAAAGAAATAAAAAAGTCAAAACCAAACCCAAACCAAACCAACAACAAAAAGGAGAAAGAGGCCACCTACCCTACCTCTGAGGTCTGAGTGTAATGGCTCCTGTCTCAAGAGGTACAGACTGTGAGCTCTGGGTTGGTAACTAAATGAGCTGAGCTGAATTTAGCAAAATCCTCTCTGCCAGTGCTTCTCTCTCCTTTTGGGTTTTCTTTTCTGCAGTGGATCTGACCTTTGCCACATCCTCTGCACCCCCACTAGGTTCCTGGCTTCTTACACCTATGTTCTCAGAAAACACAAAGCATCTACTCCTCAGCCAAGAATCTGTTGGTAAACTTTTACCTCCTGGTGCCCACACCACCCTCCCCTCTCTAGGAAGGGCAGGGATAAAAACCACAGGGAGAGACCTACCAAAAACTGAAGGCCACAGTACTGCCAAAACCCCACAAAAGCACAAGAATTTTCAGAAGTGCATATATATATATATATATATATATATATATATATAAGCAGTTCCACATCTATTCACCTGCAAGTGCAAACCAACTACAAAGCAACTGCCAAGCTCTGCACTCAGAAAATAGCCAAATAGGGAATAAAAAAAATAGGGAAATAAAAAAAAAAGGGGAAAAAAAAAAAGCAAAAAAAAAAGCCACCTCCAATCTACAGCTAACCACCATAAAAAGCATAAGTGAGTTTTTCTACTCAAAATAAACCCAGTATTTTAGCCACAAAAGGCTAAGTCCCCTCTCTCACCCAAAGCTGCACTTGGTAACTGATTGTTATTTTTGATGAACTGACACACAGAGCTTTCACCAAGCTTTGCTGGGACAGGTAAAACAGCTGCAGAGCAGCACTTGCCACCTAAACCCCTGAGATAAACTGATGCAGAGAAGCTCTCCCAGCACACAGATGGTCTCTGCAAGTCAGACAGGGACCCATCTCTTTGGGGAACACCACTATCCACCACACAACCAATGCAGCCTTCAGTCACTGCTGGTTCAGGTTGTATTTGAGCTGACAGGTGAAAGGCTTTATTTTCAAACCACATCCTAAGCCATCCACTGCATTTGGAGTGAGCAAGGATCTTGGAGCAGGAGGCAATACAGCTTTGACAGGGATTCATGGGGTTGGGTGCAAAACACAAAGAGGGGTGATGGGTTGTCTGTCAAACAGTTAATCCCATGCATGCCATCAGTTAAAAAAAAAAAAAAAATAAAAATGCATAGCCCTGGTGCAAAGTAGGTCACTAAAATATGATCCACTGGTAGAGGACAGGCAGTTCATCCAGTTAGGAACTAAAGTGCTGTAGGTGAACTAACATTAGGGCTTTATTAAGTCATTCAGCAACCAAGTGTTATTGTCCTACACAGCCTGCTTAAAGTACAGTAAAGCATTTTTAAAGGAGTTTAAAAATCAAACTAGTTTGACATACGGCAGTACACACCTACACATACTGGCTGCATTAACAGGTGGATTCTGAATTGTAAATAATCCTGCAGTTCATTTTTCACACACAAGCAAATAAAAACAGTCAAAATATCACCCAGACTCCTATAGCATACACCAAGCAAGCTTTGGAGAAAGATTTAAAAGTCAAGATAATTTAAAAGTCGCCTACAATTATAAACAAGACAAGGACAAAGACAGGAACAGTCCTTTAATTGACTGTTCCTGACAGGTAGCTTCTGGGATCAGAAAGTTGAGCTCTGTAGTCTCCCCACACCAACTAAAAGGAAGTTATCTGGTTAATCTCAGGGTTTGGGGGTGTGGTTATTTTTTTCTCTTTTCAAAATTATGTAAAACTCAGGAGCACATCTAGAGAGATATTTTGACTTATTTGCACAGGCAGCTGGAGCAGGCTCCAGCCACTAAAAGTTACAGCACCCAGACAAGATTATATAAATTTAAAGAAGGACTTGAAGCAAAACCAAAAAGGTGGATCTGGTCGAGTCTATCAATCAGAGGCAAAAATATTTTAATGGAACACGAGGAGTCGGCAGAGTCAGACAGTCAAATTCAAAACCTTCCTTAGCAGGTCTGGCAGAAGCAGAAGGGAAAGGCTTTGCAGTTTGCAACGAAGAAACTATTACAGACCCCAGAGTCTCCTCACCTACCCATTCTCCTGTTCTCCCAGGGCACCTACCTTACTGTACGTCACTACCGACAAGTTGTTCGAGTGACTGCTGGGGGAGAGATTTACAGAGTTTTGTGAGAGTCCATTCTGATCTTGTTCGATTTGGTCAGGAGCAGGCCCCCATGTGTTTTTGCTGATTGTGCCTAGCTCGGAACCCCCAGGGTCTTTTAGGTTGTTTTCATCTGGTTGCCTGTTCTTCTGTGGAGAGGCGAAGGGGTTAAAGTTTCCTTCTACCTTGCGGTGTGGCTGTGTGTTGAACTCCGTCTCAAAGGATGAGAGCTGCTGTGTTACACCTAGAAGTCCTCCAACTTCCACGCTGAGGATCACCCAGATGACATCTGTGGAAAAAAAAAAAAAAATAAATAAAAGACACCTGGGTTGTCACTAGAGAAGAAAGGGGCAGGAGGAGGAAAACAGAATGTGAATTGTTTTTACTATAGCAAGGGAAAAAATAAAAGAGCGTTTAAAACACGTTTTTATGAAATAGCAGAAGTCCTGGTTAAAGACTAATTTAGTGCCCAATCTTTCCAGAAAACCAGGGAAGTTCTACTACTGGACTTAGAGAAACCAGCTAAGAACATTCAGGAACAAAACTGACATGACAGCTTGAAACTCCAGGTTACCAATAGGATACACTGAAAAAAGAAAATCTGAAGTGATTTTATCCAAGGATACCCAAAAAGACTGAAATGAGAGCCAGGAGACATCACTGCCAATCTTCTGCTCTGAGAGTAAAGAAAAGGCAATGCCTTTTGTTTAGTTTTGAAAGGCTTGACTATTAAAAGAAAACAACCAAAAGGTGACTTAGAAGGGAATTGTGACAATTCAGGGTGAAATATCTCCATTCTGGTTCTAAAACATTCAAGAGGAGGTGGGTAAGTGTCCCAGTTTAACACTGGCCTGGAATTTGCAATTTTGCCAGCAATATCCTGGCTCAAACCAGGATAGCCAGCCCTGATAGGCTACCACACAAACTCACAAGCTACTGGTTAAAATAAGAAAAACAGAGTTCTCACCTAACGCACGTCTGCCTCTTGTACACAGACAAGATTGTTATTTCATTTATTCTTTCATTTACACTTCATGCAAACTTCACAGCCTATTTACATAAATACATTTCTTGGTATGTATCCAAACCCACACTCACTGGTTTTTTTTCCCCTCCACCTCCCCATTAAAAGTGTTCATTTTGTTTTGCTGCACGGAGGGAGAATTAAAAATAAGCACAGCAAAACCTTAGCTCAGCTCAGCAGCACCTCACACCATGTGTGACTCTTTCCAGGTTTCCTGCACTCAAGTGTTAACCTGAAAGGGGCTCCTTTGTGCTGCAGACAGCAGGACCTGTTGGATTCCATGGAATCACAGAATGGCTCCTCTTAGAAGGGACCCTAAAGCTCCCCCAGTGCCACCCCTGCCATGGGCAGGGACCCCTCCCACCAGCCCAGGGTGCTCCAAGCCCCATCCAACCTTGGACACTGCCAGGGATGGGGCAGCCACAGCTTCTGGGGGCACCCTGGGGCTCAGCACCCTCACCCCAAAGAATTCCCTCCTAACGTCCAACCTAAACATCCTAAATGCTTGCAGATTGAAACCCTTCCCCCTCATCCCATCCCTCCAGGCCCTTGTCCCAAGTCCCTCCACAGCTTTCCTGGAGCCCTTCAGGTACCAGAAGGTGCTCTAAGGATTCCCTGGAGCCTTCTCTTCTCCAGGCTGAAGACCCCCAACTCGTTCACTGACTTACAGAAGCACTGAAGCTCTCTCCTTCCACCCTCCTATGTATACCAGGGTTGGGTTCATTAGTTTGCATTAACTAATTAAAGACAGCATTAAAAACAGCAGAACTTTACCTTACAAAACCACAACATGCTCCAGGACCTCCCCATCACCCTGCCAGGGCTGTGACCCCACTAGAGCTCTGACCCCCCCCTGCAGCAGCTCCACAGCTCCCCCTGCTGCTCGCCCACAGCCCCACACCCGGTGGCCCCGGGGCTACCAGAGCCCTGCCAGGGTGACAAACCAAGGGGTGACAGCCCCAGCTGCTGGCCAGGCCCTCATATAGCTGCTGGACCTGACCTCTGGGGGATTAAGCAGCTTCAAAGCCACTAATTAAAGGGCAGGGAATGACAGAATGGGTTGGAAAGGACCTTAAAGATCATCTAGTTGCAACCTGGGCATCTGTGACTCAAAGCTTGGTAGCCAAAGTGATTTTGAGTCTGCCCTTTGTTCAAGGACAAGTTACATCCACCCTTGACACTGAGGAGTTGCATATTTACCAACAGTTCTACCAAAACCCCTGTACTTGTGAGCACAGAGATGGTTTTGACTGGGAGCACTCACATCTCTCAGCCTAAGCCACCAAACTTGGGATCTTCCCAGCTGCCAGGCCAGACACAAAGATGTTCAGGATAAGCTGCAGCTGGCTAAAAGTAACAGAAAGGCTCCAAGTGAATCAAGATGTTGGTGGCTCAGGCTGAGACACCAGGTAAAACATCCAAAAGTGGTTTTTAAACACAGAAAAATGGTTGACAGAGCTGAGCACATGGAGTTACACATCTGACACCTGCACCCTCACTGAGCTTCAGATGAGGTTTTTGCTACTTCAAATAGATTTTTCTGCCCATACATAGTACCTGATGTTCAGTGCTGCACAAGCAAGAAAGAATCCCAGCCAGAATCAACTGGGAAAGAGCTTGCAGGAGGAGCATGGTGCTTTGCTTTTCAGAGCTCTCTGTAACCTGCCATTTGTTCCAGTGTTTAGAAAACAGTTTGGTGCCGAGCAAGACAACAAAGCAGCTCACTCCGTGTTTCCTCTACTCAATTTTCTTCTATATTTAGTCCCAGAGCTGGCAGAGCTCTCCCTTCCCCCTTTATTATCTGCAAGGGGCCACGAGCACCCACTCTGTCTGTGGAGGGGAGGAGGAGGCTGCAGAGGGGGGGCAGGGATCAGCACTCACCTCCGTAGTAGAGTCCCGTGGCAGTGCACATTCGCCACTGTCCCTGATACATTCCTGCTGTGCTGGGGCTGCACATCTGGACACTCACATCTGCAATCTCCTGGGGCTCCAGGGACCTCACCATCACCATGTTCACGTGCCCAAATTGGTCTCCCCCAACATACTTCAGACAAACCCCTGGGGGCCAGGCTTCTGTCCCTGGGATGAGAGAGAAGGAAGAGTTACTGAGAGTGCAGCAGGACGAGGTTTGTGTCTGGGTGAGGCTGGGTGCAACACACTTAAAAAACAAAAAAAAAAAGGAGTTGTGCAGTTGTTGGGCAGTCAGAGGAACACCAAGATACACAGAACACAGGAGGCAATGGATGCTGAAGAATCCAGTTTGCAGACAAGGTTTAACTGGGCCATTCTGAACTCAGCAGGACAATTTATATTTCTCTTTGAATTATCACTAGGTCTTTATACACACACAGATCTCAAAGTCACAGTGTAAGAGCTGCAAAAAAACCCAAAAAAAAACCCCAAACAAACAAACAAAAAATCAACATAACTGACACACTTATACATTTTACCAATGCTAGAGACAAAAATGAGGTCAGACCTCATTTCTTTCTGTCCCCCTAACACATAGCTCCTGAAACCTGCCACATCAAAATACATGTCAATAATATAAACTGCTGGAAACATTTTCTTTCAAGTTTGTTTTTTTTTTTTAAGCTTGTTAAGCCCCAAGAGGAACTACTAGCTTGAACTAAAATTGAAGAGCCAGTACTATTTTCTAAATGGATTTATTTCCCTTCCAGCATCAATGCTTCACTCAGCCTTGTGCAAAGGTAGAATTGTGAACATCTGATTTGTGGAGATGAGTTTTTAGACTGCAGATCCTGACAGCATGACCTGGGTGTCTGTACAGATACAGAGAACAGTTACTGCACCCAAGCACAGCCACAGCCAAAGATGACAAAAGTCCTGGGGCAGGCAAAAAGCTTTTCTGAGAGTAGAGAAAAAAATCACAGTGAGCAGAATTTCCTTTTGCTTCTTCCCCTAAAACTTCTCATGATGAAGGAATGACTTTAAGCACACCTTCTGCTTGCCTGAGGAAGGTGGAAGCTGCCAAGGAAAGCCTGATCCACCAAAAAGCTTGGAAGTACTCTATGTCTAGTCTGAGACAAGGGCAGGGGATGCTGATCTGACCTCAGCACCCTCTGCAGCAGTCTGCTGCTAATTCAGTCCCTGTGGGTTCTCCAGGAAGACATGGCAGGGACTGGGTTTCCAGTCAAATCCTTATTTCTGGAATTCCCAAGCTAGCAGGGCAAGTGTGATGTGAACAACCAGAGAGATACCACTAAAGCTGGAAACCCTGCTGAGAGAGGGAGGTCTCTGAAAGAGGAGCTGAGCTGCCCTCAGGTGGGGGTGTGGGGGAGCTGGGTATGAAGTCTCCTCTGAAAAGGCTGGCAGCCCAGCAACATGGCTCACTTTAAATAATTTATGTGATTTTTATCGGGTTTAATGGCTTTAGGCTTGCAAGGTGCCTCAAACACTGCAACTGATAAGCCCCATAAAATGAAATGATGATTATGTCATTCTGTTTCAGTACACTCATCTCTCAGGAGAGGATAAATTGTAGTAACTGTCCTGCAGAGCCAGCAGCAGCTGGGGGGAGAGTGGGAAGAGGAAGCAAGTCTTAAATCCTGCTGCTTTTTCAGCAATGGTTTTACTCTACAAACTGGGCTTTTGGCAGAACAGCCAAGCACAGGCCTGGAAGGTACCAGAGCAGGGTATTAAGTTTTAATAACACACATGAAAATCAGACTGAACCCAGCTTACTGCTTGCACACCTAAACCTGACAACTCTCAGGGCTCTGCTCCACACTTGTCAGACACTGAATGCTTGAGTGACACATGCCTCAGGTATTTTGTGTTCCAGAACTGGAGTCATCCAACCAAAGGTTCCTGTTGAGCTGTTAAACCTTGGCTTTGCTTCAGTTATCTGCCTAACAAGCAGATATTATCTGGAAACACTGGAGTCCTTTGATATCATACCTTAATTAAACCATAAAAAGGTTTTAAAACGTTGCAGTCCTCCTTAAACTGCACAGTCATAACACAGCATGGAAGCTGCATTTAACTAAAACATGCCTCAACAGCATGGTTTTAACAAGATCTGCCTCCAGCACTGCTGTCAGAGTACAGATGTACATTTTAAGTCAGGCTTTAACCCCCATGGAAGCCAAAACAAATGTTGGCTTTGCCAGGAACTTGTAAGTCAAGATAAACTCCCTTTCCTCATTTTAGAAGGCCCGTGGATTTCAGAAGGTCAAACATGCCAAGAAGAATGAAACATTGCTTGAGCTAGGATGTTAAATTAAATTAAAATTTGCATGCAGAAAAGTACATCAGAGGAACAAGTAAGGAAGGAGCCTGAAAGGAGCAAGGTAGGGGTATTGTCACAAATTAAGGTACTAGGAAGTGCAGAAACAGGGCCTGTCCAACTCACTGCATTTGTAAGACCTGTACTTGAGACAGTTATAAAAAATAGCCAGTGAATTTTTCACATTATTGGAGTCTAAGCAAGCCATAGATGCCAACTTTCTATTGCACTAAGTCAACCAAATGGAGGCAAAAAAAGTAAAATGCCAGAATTAAGCCCTTTCTCTAGAACACAGGCTCTATAAATTAGTGTAAATTACTGCTCTTAAACACACACTCCCTCCTATATCCTGATGAAATGCTCCCAGATTTTCAGTAGGGTTTTAGTTTCTGTTATACTTTGATATTCAGCACAAATCTGTACAGCAGTCAAGTACTGCAGTTATTGAGCAGGAGAAACATAACAGAGCTGAACTTTACTCATGATGATTCCTGATACTACACCTTGTTATGTTATCATCCTTCCTCACAAAAGAGCAAGCAGGTAATTTCAATTCAGACACACAGCCTAAACATCCAGGTAACATCCTGTCATCTCAACACCTGAAGACAAGGGATTCCCTCTGCATCTCATTTTTCCCTCTGACTCCATCCCCACAGATCAAGCCTTGAGAATGTATTTTGCCCAGTCTCACTTCCTGGATTCCAGTCCCTGTTTTGCCTTCTTTCCTACTGGAATGTGGTCTTTCCAGCCTGGCATCTTCTCAAAGCATGAAAAAGCAATTCCATCAAAACTGGATTAAAACAGTAAAAGGTACCAGCCATGCACTGCCTCTTATGAGGGTTTGATCACTGCATCACTGCCTCCCCAGAGAACACAGAGAGCTCTCTGCAGAGACCAAACACCAGGGATGCTCAGGGAAATGCTGTGATGAAGGGTAGAGGCAATATAGAGGCTGGCTGTGAGCTGAAAGGCTTTGAGATTAAAAGGGATCTCTTAATTGACTTAAAAACGTGTTCAATTTGTTTGCATGAAGTCAGAAACATGACTAGCTAAGGATTCTTAATCTATTTTCAGACCTAACTACTTCCATTAAGAAAAAAAAAAAAAAAGAGAATCTCCTGCCACATCTCTTCCATCAGACCTCTGGCAACCCACACTACATGGGGTTTGCTGCAGCCCACAAGTCTTACCTGTGTTTTGTATCCTCCATGTTTTTGTAAACTGGGTATCAGGAGGGATGGACTCTCCCTCACCTATGGTGACATCTTCAACAAAGGACATGGATGGGACATTGATATTTGGACTCTCAAAGTCATAATAGGCTCCAATGGCAGCTTGCAGGTTCCTAGAAAGCAAAGGAACAGATTACAGCCTCAAGTCCAGGGGGGTTGGGTTCTTGTCACAGTTTACAGATGGCATCTTAAACAGTTAAACAAAAGCATTATCCAGACTATATCAGCTCTGTTACTTATCTTTTTTCAAAGTTTTTCTCTCTCACACATGCAATCCCCAAAATAAGAGCTCAAAATACAGTATTTTCCTTGCCAGAGATGCTATTTTAGACCAAGTCCCTACTCCACTCCTTATTTTCTCTGGAAATCTTGGAACTTACAAGTCTTGCAAACCTCTTCCCCATGAACTCCATGAAATTTGCCAAAAAGTTCAAGAGACACTGAGGGAAGTGCTACACAGCAGCACATCAACAACAGGGTGATTCTTTTACATCAGCCTTGTTTCTTGAACTAATTCAGAAGGCCTGAACCTTTTTGTTTTATTTTGGCACAAAATGAACACCCAAAGATACAGAATGGACAAAACACAAGGTTCATACAATAACTTTCAGGGCCAAAGGGCATCAGGAGTTAGGGATAACAACTCAAGCCTTGCTGCTTTTGAAATACATGGTCATGTATGAGCCACGAGTACTCTAAGACTATTTATTAATCATTAAAGTGCCTGCTCAGCTCTGGATAGTCACAGCTCAAAGGAACTGAGAAACAATATGAGTCAAAAGTTCTTTGTCATGAATAAGGCCAAATGACAGTGGAAATCTGGGGATGCTCAGAAGGCCACAAATGTTACTGATTCCCAAGTTGTGGTGCAGCTGAAACTCTTCTGATAATTTGAAAGGAGGAGCAGCCAAACAGGAAGAGGATTCATGAGCCTTAGCTGCTGTTCCACGATATACTATTAAGTTATTATGTAAGTGTTTGGCAGGTCATGTAATTCCTCTGTTTATGCATGTCTGAGGTTGTGGCTCTGATTTCAATGTTATGAGTGGGTGCTGTGAGAAGGGAGATGAGGAAAAACTCCCCAAATGTAATGGGCAGAATGCCTTTTATTCATGACTAAAAAAAAAAAAAGCAACACAGATTTTTGTTTTTGGTTTTTTTTTTTTGTTTTTTTTTTTGTTTTTTTTTTTGAGCAGGATAGGGCAAACCAAACCAAACCAAACCAAAGAACACCTTCAAGAACTGGAAAGCACCACCTAAAACCAAGCCATGCAGAAGGCTGGTCAGAAGCTGCACTCTCTGGGCACAGTGAGATCCTGAGGGTTATATTGTGTGGTGGAGAGTCATGTGTCTCAACCCAAGCCAGAAAGCCAAGGTGAAAGAGAAACATTTGCAGCATGACCCTGAGGAAGAGCAAACAGAGGGCTTTGGGGACTGCTTGCCAGCTGGAAGGAAGCTTGAAACAGTGAGCAAAGAAACTGCCTCCTGTTCAGTTCCTACAGAGTTCAAGGGAAAAAAAAAGGAAATCAAGACATTCTGGATCAAATCAGCACTGCACGATGGGAGAAGACAGAGAACAGAACCCAAAACGTAGCAGCTGACAGCACTGGAGTTGGGTCAGAGGGGTAGGAGCAGTATTAGGCAGATCTGTGAGCTGCCTCCAGCCAGCAGATGCAGGGCTTGGGTCACCCATCACCAATGCCAGGAGATAATCACACTGTGAAGGGGCAGGAGCTGCTGCCATCCTGCTCAGCCCATCCCTTGGGAGGCACTGGAGGAATGTTCTGTGTCCAACAGGGCCATGGCAATCCATGGGGGAATTCTGGAGGCTCCCAGGCAGGGCTTTCACCATCCCCACTGTGCTGGGGGGAGGCACAGGAGTCACCCCGTTAAGGTTTCCACGTTTAGAACAAGCAATTTCAGACCTGAAGCCATTATTTCAGCTTGAGAGGTTTTCCACTGAGGAGTGTCAGGGCTATATTTAATACAGCCAGCTCAGTCAAATGCTGCAGGAAGGGTGCATGTCACATTAGCCAATAAATAGAGACAAATGCTCAGTTTCACGTCACCAACCGCCTGTTGCTTCTACACTGCACAAGATTTACATAACTCCCATCAGGGCTGTGCCAAGGGACTCCTGTTTCCTGCACCAGCTAAGACTGGGAGCCCGAGTTTAGTTTTCACTGGGATTTCTTCCTGTATTACAGCAATCCAAGGCAAAAAGGGATTCTTAGAGCTACAAAAGGCAGCAACACAGCTCTCTCTCTTCCTAATCCACTACGGCACAAACACATGTTCAGACACACCACAGCTTGTGAGTTATGATTCTTCTCATCAGTGGCAATGACATTTCACTGACATGGAGAGGAAAAATTTAAAGTTCCAAGGGGGAGCTTTCTACTGTGACTCCGGGTAAGGCAGCCTGTGCTGGTTTTTTTTTTGTTTGTTTGTTTGTTTGCTTGCTTGGCTGTAAATACTCTTCAAAGGTAGTGGGCTATTTGTGCACACAGGCCCTCTGCCAGCCCTCTTCCCCTCCCCTGTGTCAGATTTCATTGCTTGCTTTGCCATTGGGAAACAACACCAGTCCTCTGCAGCATTTAGTTAAAAACTAACTACAGAACAACACAGCCTGAAAAACAGATTTGCCACCCTTTTGGCAGCAGATATCCCTCCCCAAGGCCACCCTCCCACTCCCACCGCTCTGGATCAAGGTGTGATGGGTTTAGTTTGGGGTGAGAGCTTTTGCATCCTGGCCTTCCCACTAGAGAGAAGGCAAAAGAAGCTTCCAGAAACTCAAGAGATATTGAAAGTGCCAAGAGCCAAAGTCAGGATGACAAAGCAAATCTGACTTCAGTTCTTTGACACAGACAACCCTAAGAGATAACCACGGAGCAGCTGTGTGGCACCGCTCTGCTGCCAGAGATACCCAGGGCGCTCACGTGTGGCTCCTGTGCTCTCTGCTTACACAACCAGGAAAAAAAAAAAGCAGGAACCCCTCCTGCTCGGCTGCTCCCACTCCTTCCTACAGCCAGTGCTCCCCCTTCCCCACCAACTGAACCCCCAGCTACCAGTCTGAACGCAGGGCTTTGCCTGGGGAAAGCAAGCAGGGTCTGCAAGCTGTAGGTTAGTGCCCTCTGCTCTGGGCTTTCCAAAGGAGGCAGCTGGGCTGGGGAAGGGATCCAGCAGAATTCCTGTGAGGAAGGGCTGAGGGAGCTGGGGGTGTTGAGGCTGGAGAAGAGGAGGCTCAGGGGAGACCTCATCACTCTCTACAACTCCCTGAAAGGAGGTTGGAGCCAGGGGGAGGTTGGGCTCTTTTCCCAGGCAACTCTCAGCAAGACAAGAGGGCACAAGAGGTCTCAAGTTGTGCCAGGGGAGGTTTAGGTTGGACATTAGAAAGAATTTCTTTCTGGAGAGGGTGATCAGAGATTGGAATGGGCTGCCCAGGGAAGGGGTGGATTCTCCATCCCTGGAGATATTTCAAAAGAGCCTGGATGTGGCACTCAGTGCCATGGGCTGGGAACCACGGGGGGAGTGGAGCAAGGGTTGGACTTGATG
The DNA here is from genome assembly GCF_036169615.1 of Heliangelus exortis. Classification (NCBI taxonomy): domain Eukaryota; kingdom Metazoa; phylum Chordata; class Aves; order Apodiformes; family Trochilidae; genus Heliangelus; species Heliangelus exortis. The sequence goes on from NC_092446.1 coordinate 4,074,157, forward strand.
AGCTCTGAGGTCCCTTCCAACCCAGCCAGTTCTAGGATTCTGTGATTCCACAACAGTGGAGTTTACAAACAAATGCAAATATTAATGGGATGGTTTCAAGGTCAAACACACACTCAAGGCCCAGAAACTTGTCTTTCTTTAAAATATAGATAAAAAGAAATTATTTTTTTTCTTTTAGGTCTTTCCCCTTGTGCACCTGCTGTAATTGCAGAGTGCTAACTGCAGGTATTTCAGGCCAGGAATGGAGTTAGACCTCTGAGATGAAGGGGTTATCTTCTCAAGGCTTCTGCTTAAAATGTCCATCTCTACTTTATTTTACTCCTCCTAGGTGTGACTTGCACACTACCCCTTTGCTCTCTGCCACGTGAGACAAATTACTACCATAAACCAGAACAACTCTGAAACAAAGATGATCACACCAAACCCAGCCACTGTAATGTTTACCTGACTGATCTCCTAATTACAGGGGTGGCCATACATCTCTTTCTTAACATAGCCCTCCAGGTGTCAGGCCCTCCCCTTACCTTTCCTAAATGAAGCAATTTTCCCGTTTTTAGAGCACTCCTGGACTGGAAACAGTTTGTAATTCTGCCGTGCTCCCAGAGCAGGTCTGACAGGGTTCAGGCTCAGACTCCTGAGAGCTGTCTGCAAGCAGAAGTCACCCCCAGACAAGGTGATCCTGCTTCAAACCAACACAGAGCTCAAGTTCAGCCCTAAGAGCAAGGATCTAAAAAGACAGAGTGAGCAGGGCTGCAAATAAAGCTTTATTCCAGCTCCACATTAGCAACCCAATTCACTCTAACTATGGGTATCCCACTGCTTCCTCTCCAAGGGCATCCCATGACTCTTCTGTGTCAAGTGCTTCTGCAACAAATCCCACCCGCAGACCCAGGGAAAGTTTTCCTTTTCAAATCACTTCTTCTGCTCTGCTGCTTTGTTTCAAAGCCTCAGGAGCTAAATTACAACAGTGACGTTAAAACCCTCTCTGCTAATAACTCTGGAGATGTCCCTTAACAACTCAAGTGTTTGCAAAGAGCTGGTTTATCTTGAGCCCTTCTTTCCCTTTTTTTTTTTTTTTTTTTTTTTTGTGTTCCCAGACAGCCTTTTGTTATGTTAAACCAATATATTTAGAGAGTAATTACACCCAATTAACCAGGTCACCACTGACTTCTGCAAAAAGAAAAGAAACTCTTCCAAATCAATTCACAAACAAGAGCCCCCTTATCTAACCCAACTGCTGTGCAAACAGCAAGCAATATACAGGTAATTGAAAATATATACTTTTAATTACTTAAATATATTTATTTTTTTTTTAGAATGAAGAAATCGAAGCACTGAGGCTTAATAACTGCAGCCTAACAGGACACAGGCACAAGATCTAACCCTTCTCTTGCCAAGAAAACACGATTCTTTCAACATGTACAAGTTAAGGAAGGAAAGGAAAGCAACCCAAAGAGGTCGTCCTAAAATAGGAGGCAGGGGACATAAGAGCCCTGAGAAACAGATATTCTCAAAACAGGTACAGGAGAATTGGAGGAATCATCTACCCTCCAGCAGACCTCTCCCACCAACACCCTGATACAGGGAAGAATATTTTTGTTTTCAATCCAGCAGCTTAAATATTTGAACTCGGGGGAAAAAAAAAAAAAAACTAACTTCCTTATGATGTCGTCTAATGTATGGGGTGACAAAGAAGAATCCCACTCCAAAATAACATCTCAAGGAGAAAGAAGCCACTTTAAAATTTTATCTGTAGGTGTTATAGGAATTTGAGTTTTCATTTATTGTCAAATTCTTTGAAGAAAAATCGAAAGGAAAAGGTTTTGTTTTGTTTTTAAAAGGTAGGTTTTTGGGGGGTTAAAACTGAAATCAAATCACAGCTTAAGCTCAAAATCCAGCATGGAAATTTTGCTTTTAATCACTCCTGCCCATTCCTCCAGCCACCCCACCTATCCCCACCTAAGGGGTGAAAGTTTTCAGTGACTCCTGAGCCTTCAGTAAGAGCAAAGGCTGAAGGAGTTCTCAGTGCAATACCAAATCAGCCTTCCTTGTAGGATTTCCACAGGATGCAGCCCTTGGATCATGCACAGGCAATAAGCAGAGGACATTTATTAAGTAGAAAGCACTCTGACAAATGGACTTGGTCACTTTGTTGTGCAGAGCAACTGCAACAAAGAGTTCCAAGTTACAGTTCGCTCCCCCTGTGGAGGAAGGGAAAAGCCAGGTGAGTGCCCAAGCTGAACTCTGTGTTCCCTGGAAGTCCTCAGCACTCAAAAATTGCAATATTTTGCTATGAGAAAAGCAGCTCGGGTGCTACTCTCCTGGAAACATGCAGTGCACAAACTGAGCAGTGATATAAGAGTACAATAAAACCTCAAGAACATAACAGGTTATCTAAAACACTCTGTACTCTTTCCACAACCAAACTGTCAACCTGTACAGCCCTTCCTCCTGTCCTCCAACTGCAGGATGGAACCAGAACACTCCAGAAGGTGTCTGTTGTTAAAACCAGAAAGAAATGGGTAAAAGAAATAGTGCAGCAGATGGATAATTTCTCACTCCTAAATAATGGAACATCTCTTCATGAAACAGGTGGGAGAGGCTAAAGATGTACATGAGGATGGACAACTGAAGTCCACTCTTTTTGTCACTACATTTCTAGTGTCTTCTTTGGATTTTATTTGCCCCAGCTCCTGGGGAAGTGGATGGATAACATCAGGAGCCAGGACACCTCACCCAGCTCTCCCATTGCTCCTCAGGTAGGAGATGCCTCACTCAAAGCTTCAGAGGAAGATGCACTCACTGTGCCATAGGGGAGTACTTTTACCTGGAATTTTCAATTCAGACATTTGCAGTAGCTGTGGCACATGGCAATTAAGTGGGAAGTCTCCAGAAGTTTTGGAGGAGTACAATTTTAATTGGTGAATAGCTTTTGACAGACATAATTTCAGAAAGCAAACTCTGTCAGTTATCTTCACTCTTCACCTCTTACACTAAACCATGAGGCTGAGAAACCACCTTAGAAGACATCAGATGACCCAAAAGAACCACTAAGGGAAGTTAAAAGCTTTAAGCTGAACAGCTGAAGAGAGAGAGAAAAAAAAAAAGCTGAATAATTCAAAGCTTATTTATTTTCTCACATGAAGCCACAGAAAAACATTTAATTGTCTCAGCTGAAAACAGACAGTTCCAAATTCAAGTGGGATGTTCCAGGAAGACAGAAACCTGTGGTGAGGAGAAGCAACACTGCACCCTCTGCAGGGGCAGCACAAGAGGCCCCAGAAAGGTCACACCAGTGGCAAAACCCCAAACCATTTCCAAAAGGAAACCCCTGGCCTTTAGCAGACATTTATAGAGCAGCACACCCAGGGGCAGCCCCACCATCCTGCTGGTGCTGTGCCTTGCCCAGCACCAAGAGGTCTCAGTGACAGAATCAACTCCAGGATGCTGCTGGGAGCCTGAGGCCATGCAGCCACCCCCAGCAGCTGAACCCCCCCCAGAGCAGGTGGTCAGGGGCTTTAAGAGCTGGGTAAAATATTTTGAGAATTTCCCAGCAGGAACTGCTCTCTACTTGCTGCCACTGCACACAGGCAAGAGCTCTTCCCCCTGGAAAGTAATCAAGAGCTGCCAGTAGGCAAAAGATTCTGTAATTGCTAATTCCTCACTATAAACTGTGTCACCACTGATCTATAATTGTCTGTGTTAAAGGGGGACTAAGCTACAGGAACTGGCTGAGAACAAGTTCAGGCATGTAAGGCAGTCCAGCTGCACTAAAATTACACTGTACCCAATTCCTTCTGCTACAGTTGTCTGCTTAGATTTCCACTTCACACACACCTAATTTTTAAATGTTTTGTAACTTGGGAGCATAGGACAAAAAAAGCATGGTATATAGTTAAAAACATGATGTATTCAAAGCCTAGATTTCATACAAAATAATCAAGGATTTGTGCCATTCTGGAGGTGTTTGGTTTAATGCACTAGATAAAAGCTGTCCAAGAAATCTGAATTGTTTCATACTAGGATTTTCCTATTTTTAGTAGCATCAAGGGAGAGTTGTGGGCACCAGAGATGCAACAGTCTGCAACATGTACTAAGATGACATCCACTATTGCTTTCAGTTAGCCACAACAGATTAAACAGTTTAACACACAGGGTAGGAATGATACCTCTGGACTCAGGGTTTGGCAGCAGCCATGGCTCAGGGATGGACAAGCTGTTCTGGCATTTTGGTGACATCAGGAACTACTTAGGCTCATTTCTACAGTGTCTTTTCTGCCTGGAAGGACAGCAGTTCATCCAATGTGTTTGAGTGCTATCAAGTTTAAGTCCTCATCTTAACTCTTCCCTACCACTTAACTCTCTGTAAAACCCCCTATTTTAAACCAACTGCTTCACCCTTCTCACCACATCCAGTTCACTTGGTCCTCACCAACAAATATTAATACCCAGAGTGACATTAAGACCTAGATCAGTCAGAACAACCCCTATGTCCTGAGCCACAGAAGAATCCAAGATCCCTTTGCTTTTATCAGCCAGTCTAGGAAGAAGAGAAGCAAAGAACATGACTTCCAACCCACTGCTATCACTCCCCTCAGAGGCCTGAATGAGCAGTGAAATAACTCAAACAAGTTTCCAGGGAAGGAGGAGACTGACTTGAAAGATCAGGGCTCAGGTTTCCTGCCTCCCCTGTGACTGGAGGATTCCCACCCCCCCCCTCCCCAGCATTTGGGAAAGGAAAAGAGCATCAAAACCAAGCCTGAGATTTCTACAGAGCAGCAAGGAAGTTTTCTGCAGATTTATTTGGCTGTGAATTACCACAGGGAAGTCCCCCAAGTCCCATGGGCTGAGACAAGGAGGTGGCAAAACACATCAGGGACCCCTGAACTCCTCAAAGATAAAGCACACACACAACTCCCCACTCGTGAAGCAAAATCATCTTTGGGGAAAAGCCAACATGAAAGAAGTGTTTATATTCCTTAGTTCAGAGAAAGAAAAAAACCCTGGCATTTATTGTTCTGTCCTACCTTCCTTTGACTTCTCACAAGTGGAGAAAAAGAGGCAACTCACTGAGTGTAGCCCTGTAGAACATTTACTGAGTGTCAGATGGAGTTCTGAGAGCACTTGATTGGTGTACTGACCATCAACAAAAACACAGCCTTCAGACAGCTGAGGAACCCAAATTAACCTGTTCAGACTCCAGTCAGGATTTCCAAATAAAAACTAGGAATCTCTACATAAGGCCAGACAAGAACAGGCTTTTTCCCCACAACAAATACAAATCTAACACCCTGTTAGGCCAATAACCAGAAGTGTTTGATCAGTAACAGATGCACAGTTAACACCTCAAGAATGAGATAAAATGAGGGTTTTGATTTAAGAGACCAACTGAATTACTGGGGGGGGGTTACTGGTGATTAAGTAAGGGTTGGAATTAAAAAATGCAGGTATTTTAATGGCAGCAGTTAGCTGTAGTGAACCCTTCTACCACACACTCACCTAGAGCCATACTGGAACCAGGAAAGTTGCCTTTTGCTAAAACCACACCAAGGTTTCCTGGTGCAGGAGCAAGTGAGGTGACACATTCCACCCCAGTACTCACATCCTGCCAGGTAATGCCTAAAAACCTCACAGCTGCACAGCCTGACTGTGCATGTCCTCCCATTTCCCTTCTCTCCATGCTTTTCCCACAGATCTTTGGAGGAGGACACACAACTCTTTGAAAACACCACCCCACAGGGTGATGGGGTATAAACCCTTTAAACACATCAGGTATTAAAAGCTAAGGGCAGTGAGATGATGAGCCTGCCCACACACCCTCTGGCCACACCTGCTCTGAGCTGGGAAGGAGCATTTCAAATCCAGGTTCTTCCTGAAACACACTTGGAGAGCTTCTTCTGGAAAGCAGGCCAGAGATCTGTAAGCAAAGACCTATTTTATTTTTATTTTTTTTTTTTAATGGCAGTTCTGCTAACACTTGCAAAGTTAAAAATCAAGACCAGAAGTAGTGGTGTTACCCATTGGGGGAAATGGATTGTGAGTAAATCCTTTTGATTTCTGTTATTTAAATTCTGTATATCCCAGTATCTTACCTAAGTATTCTTCAGCTGAGTAGCACCTGTACTCCAGCACTACTACAAAGTGTAAACAGACCTCATTTTATCCACAGAGCAGAGCTTTACTTAAAGTAGCATCCTAACATCTTTGCTAGAAAGCACAAATTAAACATTTATCCAGAGTAAAAGCAATAAAAAAAAAATCCTATTAGCTAAACCATGTCTTTAGGCTCCCAACCAAGTACATCCACTTCTGGGCAATACAGGTGGTTAATTTGATATAAAGAATTTAAACAGCCCACCCACAGGGATAAAAACATGCATTTAGGAGGCAATTTTAATTTTGTTCAAAGCTAATATGCTGTCTGTTCTCCAAGACCGATAAAACACTTGCACAAAAATGTTAGAGATTTCCTGGCTTTGCACAAAAATTTCAGTTTTCTGATGCAGAAATCAATACCAGCACTACCTAACCCCTGCCTCACCTTGGCTCCCCTCACTCAGACTCAGAGAAATGTCCTACATCTCACACAATATAAAACCAGGTTTTACAGCAGATCTGTTGGGGTTTTTTTGTTTAGTTTTGGTTTTTTTTTTTTTTTTTTTTTTTTTTTTTGAGATAACTTGGTAAATATTTTAATGCAAAACAATCTTTTGTATATCAATTAACCCACAATAGAGCTACAAATTCTTCTAAGCATACCTAAAAAAATGAGGACCTCCAGATCTGACTGCCTTACAAATAACAACCTTAAAAAGACTCAGCAGAAAACTAGATCAAAAAAGGCTAAGGTTTGCAACAATAAAATTTCCCTCCCCACACACAATGGAAACCATCATTATCTGACACATTTCAACTGAATCTCACACCTACCAGACTAATAAAAATTCACCTTTCTAAACAAAAGCTAAAAAGAGAATGTAAAGAAATATTCTATGTAAATTACTGAGTTATACATACATTAAGTCTTCCAAATTAGGAATCCCTCCACAGCCAAGTGTGTTGTAATACAGACTTTAAATCCAGCACCATTAGGTACTTCAAATTAATTCACTTTCTCACAGAATTACCCAGCCTTATGCTGCAGCTTCTCACCTTCAAAAATGTTACTCTCCAGCTGAAAAAAATAAACCAGAATCTTTTTCCTTGGTCACAACACAGTTCCCATACCAGCTTTAGAGAAATCTGATGAGTTTTATGAAAGAGGCCTTAACTGAGTGTAAAAAAAATAATAAAAATGCACATTCTGTGCAAAGTTTACTCCTTCCCTTTACACACTAATGGATGTGGCTGAAAGCAACCAGGGCCAGGCTGACACTTAAAAAACTTTTTTGTGTTTTCAGTAAGCTCAGTCTGCCCTGGCAATATCTATCCAGCCAGCCCCATGTTCTGAAGACTCCAAGCAGGTATTTTGGCACAGACTCCTCCAGCATCAACTCTTTGACCTAAACAATCCCTATTTTTAAAACAGAAGCACAAAGGCTTTTCAAAGGGAGTTTCTTAGGTAGGTAGACTGAGCCTAAACAAGCACAGACATGCTCCTGGCCTTACTCTCACATAACACCCAGGAGCTGCAGGCAACACCTGGAATTTCACTTTGCCACAAAAATTGCTCCCACCTTCCCCCTCCATCCCCCCCTGGGACCTGAGGAGGTGCTGCAGGAGCCAGGGGGCACAACCTCTGGAGGAGGGAGAGAGGGAGCAGGAGGGCCAAGCATTGCCATGTAATGCAGGGGGGATTTTTATCCCAGATGCAATGGCAGCAAAACCCTCTCTACCCAACCCCCAGACTCCACCACCTGGGTTTTCCTCCTAAATAAGAAATGTTCTGGTGCCAAAACATCTTTTGGTGAGGTTCAGGTTTGGTTTCGGGCCAAAAGTGAAAGTTGCAGCTCTCTCACTTGAAAGTCTCACAATTTCTGATGAAAAATAAATTACTACTAAAGAGAGACCATGTGTGCTGCACATAAAAAACCTCCAGAATGGGTAAAGTTGGACTTCTGTAGGAAAAAGCTAGGAAGGTGAGACCAGCCCACAAACAGAACTCAATCCATAATTAAAGAGGCAGAATTCTAGGAAAGAGTTTGAGTTCTTGTGCCCTGCTATCTATTTAAGTGTTTAACCTGTATTTCTTGAAGATCAAGGAACAGTCTCAGAAACTTAGGAAGCACATGTTCTACCTGAAGCATTTTTGCAGTGTGGTTAATAAAACCAGCTGGCAGTTTCTGAGTTTAGTTTCTTCTTTTCTTTCTTCTAAACTGCCCCAACTCTGCCAGAACTTTGACAGCACACTGAACAGTTTCAGGTAAACTGGAGAAGTGGACTTTCAAAGGTTATTTCCAAATATTTATATTGCTCCACAATCAACCACTAATTTTTTTCCCCATGCTGGCTGAACGAGCTATTTTAAAGTAATTCCTCCAACTGCAAATTCACTTTAAACATATCAAACACAACTATTCATGACACTACTGGAAATATTCTTTCCAAGCCCCTTAGAACTCAGATTATTTACTCCACAGCATGTGGAAGGCATTCAAGAGGGAGGCGACTTCAGGTCTGGACACTAATTATTGCCCAAGAGCAGCTTGCTTGGAGAAAAGTTCTGCTGAAAATTCTTGAAGTCTTTGTTAATGAACCTCTCCACGGACACAGCTACAAAGAAGCCAGTTTACCAAGTCAGTGCTCTGCTCTCACCCCTGCTGTGACCTCCCTCACCATTTCCTGCAGAAGAGAGGGAAAGCATCGTGACTGCAGAAAAGTGCAGAAGGAAAAGTGATTTGACACCTGAGACAAATTACCTGCAGGACAGGTGGTGGTGGAAGATCCTGACACTAAAATTACAAAGCCTTACAAATTCCAAACTTACCAGACCACCACGACCTGGGGATGTGTGGATTACAAGGGGTTCTTCAAGGTGACAAAGGGGGTTCCAGAAAAGTAAAACGTGTCTTGAAAAGAAAATGCAGCTTTTTATAATGACCAAGGGCTGGGTTAATATTTGCAGACAGAAAACCCAATGCTAAGAAAAGGGGGGACAGAAACACAGAAGTGCAAACTATCAACCCAGATGAGAGTGGAGGTCAGAGAGCAGCACCCTGGCAAGAAGACAGGAGAACAGCACCTACCAGCACACCCAACACCCCCCTGCTGCTGAACACTCAGATCCTCACAGGATTTAATCCCACTTGAAGTGTAATCACACCACAGCCTGTGCTAATGTTCATATACTCTTGTAAACATGACACCAATTTAACAGATTTCCTTTCTACACACCCCCACCCCTCTACAGAGCTCATCAACTAAAACTGCAGAAAAAAACCCAAAGCTTGAAACTTACTTCAGAACCAAACAAGCCACTGAAGTTTTGAAATTACAGCTATTTCATCACTTAAGGTTTTCTTCTATAATCAAAAGGGTTTTTTTTAAAAAGCTGTTGGAAAGGAGATTGTATTGAACATACTGCTACTCCAAAAAGAAATTAAATACTCCTGAAAAAAAGAACAGCAGCCAGGAATACTACAGCCACACACAGTATCTTAATGAGCACCTTTCAGCTTCAGCTCCACTAAGCATTCTCCCTAGGAACATCCCAGAAAAACCCCACAAGTATCAAGCTGCAAAGTAATGCATGTAGTGCAGGTAGTTTTATTTATTTTCTCAACACACCAGGAAAGTAGGAAAGCACCTTCTGCCTCTGAACCACTCCTCCAAGCTCCTGAACTCCTCAAGACTTTCCCTCCCATTGTATCAATTACAGAGCACATGGTATTATTTACTATTCCCTCCCTCCCTCTGCAATTGCAGATTTGCCAATATAATTCAATATAGAGCTGCAGAGGGAGGGAAAGTTGAAAGAAAAAAGGTGATGAAGTTGTCTCATTAGTGCTTATTAGCTCAGCAATTCCAGGCAAGTTTTGTTTTGGTTTTTTTTTTCCCAACTGTTGACTTGGATTTCATGTTTCAGACCTGAGGTTTCTGGATTTGATGTTACACCACTCAGAAAAAAAACAGTAACTGCAACTTAACTGAGGAATCTGTCAGCGTTATCTGAAACAGAAACCACTCTCAAGCCTCCATCCCACTGAAGAGATGCAAACCTAACAAGAGGGTCACATTTTGTGCCCTACACGACTGCTATTAGAGATAGTTTAGAAGATGCAAGTGGTAATAAGGACTCCAACCCTTCCAGCAGCACTTTCACATCATTATTTCCTACTCACTGGGCTTTTTCCACCACTGACACTCCTGGTTTCTGTTTCCCACCACTCTACTCCGTACTCCCCATGTTTTCCCTCCAGCTGAAGCTTCTCTGATAACCTGTACCTGCCATTTTAACCAGGGCCGTGACAGAGCCTTTGTAAAGCCAAAACATAAACCGAAACCCGGAGTATTTACAGAGAGAGTCCCAGTTTACAACCAGATGCTGAATTTTTACCAAACACCCAGATAACTTTCACGTGGTGACTGGGGTAGCTTTAAAACTTCGACACCGCCTTTCTAACAAGAGTTTCACTTTCCATCCTTACGGAGCCCACGTTGGGATCCAGAGCATCATAATCCAGCCCCGAACCCAGAGGCAAAGCGCCCTTTAAGAGCTCCTGGGGGCCGCGGGATCACATGCTCCTCTCCCTATCAATTAGTCACTCTTTAACAGCTCCGCAGCCCTTTGCCCGACGGGCTCCTCCAAACTGGCAAAATCACCACCCCGACCTGGAGCTGGGAGCCGAACCCCAGCCCTGCCGAACCCCCGGCCCGCTCCTCTCCTCCTCCGCGGTGCCATCACCGCTCCCTCCCGCCCATCACCGGGGGAAGAGGCTCAGTCAGGACCCTCCACAAACACCCCCACCCCCCAGGGCCCGGCGGGACGGAGCTGCCGGCCCCTCAGGAGAGGAGAGACGGGGGGGGGGGGGTGAAGGCGGCGGGGCCCGGGGCCCTCAGCGCGGCCTCCGGGCCAAGCTGCCCTCAGCCCGGCCCTTCCCGCAGCCCCCTCAGGCCCGGCGGGGCCCTCAGCCCCTCACCCCCCTCAGGCCCGGCGGGGCCCTCTCTCGCCGCTCGCTCCCTTCCCTCGCCGTCTCCCTCCTCTCCTCCCCTCCCTCCCGGGCCCCTCACGCCGCTCCCCCCGCACCAGTTGGTCATGTCGAGGAAGAAGGCGCAGCCGGCGGGGCTGAGCTGGAAGCCGAGGAGGCGCTGGAACTCTCCGATCAGTACGTCCTTGTCGGTAGTGCCCAAACAGCTGAACTTCTGCATCAGCTCCGCGTCCAGATCCACGTCCATGCCCTCCATGGCTCAGGGCGCTGCCCGGGGCCTCCCCGCTGCCGCCGCCGCCGCCTCAGCTCCGCATGGGGGGGGAGGGGGGGGTGCGGGGGGAGCGCGGGCCCGGCGGGGGGCGGAGGGGAGGGGGCGCGGGCGACGCCAGCGCGGAACGAACTGCGCAGGCGCGGCCCCGCCCGGCGACCGAGGGGCACGCGGGGGTGTGACGACAGCGCGCGCCGCGCGTCACCCGGCCCCGCCCCGCCCCTCCCCCTCCCGTTCCCTCACGGCGTGGCGGGAAAGGCTGCGCGCGCGGGGCAGGGGGGCGGAGCCTCCCATGCAAATTAGAAATTAAAATTGGCGTTAAAAATGTGCGTAAGGCCGGGGCTCCGCGCGCCCGAACCGGGAAGGAGAGTGATTGCGTCACAACGGGAGGGGGGGGATGGATGGGGGTGATTGCGTCACAGGCGGAAGGGGGCTGATTGCGTCACGAGGGGCGGGGCTTGCGTGTAGCGCGCGTGTTGATGTATGCAAATGAGGCGTGACGTCACGTGGCGCCATGCGTTCGACCCATGAGTTGATATTTTTTTCAACTTTCCCCTCCTCTCGCTCCCCAAATTCCCGTTTTTTTCCCCAATTCCCCTCCCCACTTTCAGCCCCCTCAGGACGCGTCCCCGCGGCGCTCTGCGCGGGAGCAGCCCCGGCGCGACGCCTCGGTGTGACGTCATTAACCGCTCCTCGGTGTGACGTCATTAACCGCTTCCCCCGGCCCGGTTGCCGCCTTTGCAGGGGCAGAACCCGCGGGGCCCGGGAGGCGGCTGTGAGGGAGGGTGCGGAAAGACCCGGGGTAGGCCCGCCGGCCCGCCCCTCCCCTTGTCCCTTCCCGGCCGCCGTCGGGCGCTGCGCCTGCCCTGCGCCGCAGCCCCGGAGGTCAAGCGGCGGAAGGAGTCGCTCCGTGATTGCGTCACTTCCTGCCGGCGCCGGTGGCGGGGAGCGCCATGCCCAAGTGAGAGCGGGGCCCGGGGGAGCGGCGGTGGCGGGAGGGGAGGGGGGGAACGGGATGAGAGAGGGGGAAGGTGGCGGGGGAAGGGTCTGCCCGGGCCGGCGGGGCTGGACTCGGCCCCGGGGACGCTTTGGGGACCTTGGCGGGCGGCCCGGGTTTGCTGAGGCCTCGGGAGAGGGGGCGGGGGGTGTCCCGGGGGGGTGTCCCGGGGGGTGTCCCGGGAGTGTCCTGGGAGTGTCCCGGGGGGTGTCCCGGGGGTTGTCCCGGGGGTTGTCCCGGGAGTGTCCCGGGGGTTGTCCCGGGGGGTTGTCCCGGGGGGTTGTCCCGGGGGGTTGTCCCGGGGGGTTGTCCCGGGGGGTTGTCCCGGGGGGTTGTCCCGGGGGGCTGTCCCGGGGGGCTGTCCCGGGGGGTTGTCCCGGGGGGTGTCCCGGGGGGTGTCCCGGGGGTGCCGCCTCCTCCTGCAGCCGCCCCCGGGCCCGGCTGTGCAGCCGCTGGGTGTTGGTGTGTCCCTGGGTTTAACCCTCCCGGCACACCGGGGGTTCTGGGTGACAGAGCTTTCCCTCTCCAGGTTTTATTGCGATTACTGTGACACGTACCTCACCCATGACTCGGTAAGCACCGAATCCTCGGCCGGGATTCCTCCTTTGCGGCGACTCCAGGGGAGTCTGGGAAGCTGAACCCAGGGCTGGAGCAGCTCTGGAGCCAGGCTGAGAGTTGGGGGTGTTCAGCCTGGAGAAGAGAAGGTTCTGGGGAGACCTCAGAGCAGCTTCCAGTGCCTGAAGGGGCTCCAGGAAAGCTGGGGAGGGACTTGGGATAAGAACCTGGAGGGATGGGAGGAGGGGGAAGGGTTTGAAGTGGGAGAGGAGAGATTGAGGTTGGACATGAGGAAGAAATTCTTTGGGGTGAGGGTGCTGAGCCCCTGGGTGCCCCCAGAAGCTGTGGCTGCCCCATCCCTGGCAGTGTTGGAGGTTGGATGGGGCTGGGAGCACCCTGGGCTGGGGGAGGGGTCCCTGCCCATGGCAGGGGGGGCACTGGGGGGGCTTTAGAACCAGAATCTCAGGTTAGAAGAGCTCTGGGATCACTGAGTCCAACCATCATCCCTGCTCCTAAAAGTTCTCCCCTAAACCACATCCCCCAACACCACATCTAAACCACCCCTTAAGGGGTTTAAGGACCTTTTAAAGTCCCTTCCAACCCCAAACCAATCCAGGATTAAAATAAATGTGCATTAAAATAAAACTTACATAGCCTGAAGCCAGATTAATTGGAACACTCTGACATCCTCCTGGTCTGAGCCCTTCCCCATCCTGATCCTCTGCAATAAAGAAATGGGGACAGGAGGGGTTTGACCCCACAGAGTTCAGCAGACAGGGGCAGCTGCCTACGAGTGGTGTGGGGATTTACAGGTGGAATCTTTGGGTTCTCTGGTCTTTTCTCAGCCCTCCGTGAGGAAAACCCACTGCAGTGGCAGGAAACACAAAGAGAATGTGAAGGATTATTACCAAAAATGGATGGAGGAACAAGCTCAGAGCCTGATTGATAAAACAAGTAAGGCCAATCCTTCCATGACCCTGGGTTGCTCTCCTGTTACTTCCCCTCTCTCTCCTCTTCCTGCTTTTCTTCCCTTCTTCCTCACTTCTCTGGGGAGTCTTTGCCCTGTGAATTGTGAGCAAAAACTTCACTTAAAATCTGAGCTTTTTGTTCTTTGAGGAGGAGCCCAGAGGCTGAGGGCTCTGGCCCAGGCTCCCCCTGCTCTCCTCTGGTTCCTTCAGCTGGGACTTCAGCTCATGGAACACAGATTTGCTTTTTGGTAGTAGCACATTTATGTAAAGAGCAGGAATCAGAAACCCAAAAGATAGGAAAATGGCCATTAAAATGTGCACAGTTTTGCAGTTTTTTAAAATTCTGTAGTTGCCCTCAGTTCCCTAAGGATATTGGGTTTTTTTTTCCCCCCCTCTCTTGCTAGTAAAGGCCTGAACAAAGTGTGAAGTGTTTTCTTTGTCAGCTAACAGCATTTTTTTACTCCCATTTGTCCTCTGAGCAATGATTCTTCTCTCAGTGAAAAGAAACACCCCTTCCAGGTGAATTTCCTGGCACCTCTGCTCAGATCCCAGAAGCCTCAGGAGGGAAGGGGCCCCCGTGGCTCTTCCAGCCCAACTCCCTGCTCCTCCCAGGACTCCTTAAAATCAAACCTTCTGCCTGAGGGCTGCTCAGAGGCTCCTCGAGCTCTGAGGGGCTTTGTGCTGTGACCCCCTGGGAGCCTGCTCAGGGACCACCCCCCTTCCCAGTTTGTTCCCAGTCCCCAACTTCCCCTGGTTCAGCTCCATTCCAGTTCCTCGCTTCCATTTCCCTGGTGACGCTTCCACCTTCCACCTCTTTTTCCCTTTCCTTCTGGTCCATCCCAGCCTTTTGGATTTCTTTCCTTCCTTTTCACCTGTTTTCCATGCATTTTGTCACCCACCCAAGCCACTGCCTTGTTACCCTTTCCAGGACAGCATGTTTGTACCTAACCACCCCAGGTGACCGTTGCAGCTGCCAACCATGCCATGTGTTGTCTCTGCCATCCGCCTTCCTCCTCCCTGTGTGAAACTCATCAAGGAGCCTGCTGGCCTCAGCTGGAATCATTTCTGTACTCATTACCTTCAAGAATATCAGGTGCTTCCACCATGACCAGCAGCATAACCCCGGGGGATTTGTTCCAGAGTTAGGAGAGCCCAGCACGCAGCATGACGTGACGTATGCTCTGACCGTGTGGCATGAGACTGAAGATGGATTCAGGCCCTTCCTCAGCCTAGTAACTGGTTGTTTGTGTTTTTTTTTTCTCCTGGGATTCTTTCTTTCCTTTTTTTTTGTTTTTTCTTTTACCCCAAATGTAGCGGCTGCATTCCAGCAAGGGAAAATTCCACCGACCCCCTTCTCGGCACCGCCCCCAGGAGGAGCCATGATCCCGCCCCCTCCCAGCATCCGTAAGTCCCCTCTGGGCTGGGTTGGGAGGGGATCGCGGCCCTCGGGAGCTGCGCTGCGTGTTTAACATTTTGAGCTCTTAAACATCAGAATGTAGGAGAATGCTTTGTGGGAGTTTGTGCTCCAGCAGCCACCTGGCTTTGTCTGGTTTAGGAACGTGGAGCACATGACCAGAAATGTGTCTGCCATGTAGATCATAGAATCCTAGAATCCCAGGGGTTGGAAGGGACCTGGAAAGATCATCTAGTCCAACCCCCCCTGCCAGAGCAGGGCCCCCTAGAGTACATCCCCTAGGAACGTGTCCAGGTGGGGTTTGAATGTCTCCAGTGAAGGAGACTCCACAACCCCCCTGGGCAGCCTGTTCCAGGGCTCTGTCACCCTTACAGTAAAAAAATTTTTTCTGATATTCAACTTGAACCTCCTATGCTCCAATTTACACCCATTACCCCTTGTCCTATCACTGGACACCACTGAGAAAAGCCTAACTCCATCTCCCTGACACTTACCCCTTAGATACCTTTGTTAAAACCTCCAGCACTGTGTTTTGGTTTGGTTTTTAAACAGAATAGTGTTGTTAAACAGCTGCTGAGCTTCCTTTCTGCTTAGAGTCCTTCTGGAAGTGGTGCTCATCTCCCCAAGGTTTCCCAGGTTGGGAGGGGGCAGTGCATTTTTCCCCTGGTTCTCTCTTGAGCACTTCCAGTTTTAACTGAAAACAAAAGCAGGCAGCTGTAAAACAACCTCAGTCACCTTCAGAACTCAAAATTAGAGTTTAATAACTGTTTAGAGTTGCTGCTGGGTGTGCAATCCAGCAGGCACATAACAGATCTGTGTCTGTGTCTGCAGCGGGGCCCCCACGGCCGGGCATGATGCCAGCCCCCCACATGGGGGGACCACCAATGATGCCAATGATGGGGCCCCCCCCGCCAGGAATGATGCCAGTTGGACCTGGTAAGTCTGGAAGCTGGCAAATCCCTGCCACTGAGGTGCTCTGAGCTCTGCCTCCTGGGTTGGATGGGTTCTGTTTTCTGTCTGAGGGGCCAACGGGGTTGTGAAAGGAACTTGGCAGAAAATGTGGGGCTGCAGAGTGCTTGGAAAACCTGGGGGGGCTGCAGGAAAACTGGGGAGGGACTTGGAGTGATGGGGTATGAGGGGTGATGGTGTTAAACTGAAAGAGGGGAGGTGTAGGTTAGAGATTAGGAAGAAATTCTTTGGGGTGAGGGTGCTGAGCCCCTGGGTGCCCCCAGAAGCTGTGGCTGCCCCATCCCTGGCAGTGTTGGAGGTTGGATGGGGCTTGGAGCCCCCTGGGCTGGGGGAGGGGTCCCTGCCCAAACTGGATGAGCTTTAAGGTCCCTTCCAAACCATTCCCTGCTATTATGATTCTGGGGTGCAGGCTGGGGTGGTGCAATCCAGTTTTTATCTCCCATCACTTCAGATGCCACCATCTGGAGTGTGGCTGGGCAAGGGTTTCAGTTGGCATGGACTCTGTACACACGTTTGCTGATCCATTATCTCTGCATGGCAAGACATAAAACAGGCTCACAGCTGCTAATTAAAGTTCATTTACATCTTGTTGGGAGTTAATAGTCCCTCTGGACAGCTGACATTATCTCTCAGGTCAGTTGTAGCCTTTCCACCTCAAGTCTTAGCAGCACGATTTTTAATTGTTAAGGAATTGTTTGCAGTGCTTCTGTTTTTTTGCAGAAGGGGTATTTTTCAACACAAAATGAATTTTAGTCTTCCAAAAACCTCAAGACAATGTGTGCCAGTGAAACAACATGCCTCAAAGTTTGTCTTTGAACTGCAAAGGCAAACTGAAATGTCTCTGATCCTTCCTGCTTTTGAGCTTACTGGGTTAGAGGAATTCTCAGAGGATCTTGTGTTGAGGGAGTTACTGGCAGAAACCTAAAGGACTCCACATGCAGACTGGAAGTCTGGAAGTGTCTTTGCAATTCTGGTCCTGCTGGTAGCAGCTGCTCTTTAAGTGTTTTTTAAAGGCACAAAATATGGGTGTAAACTGGGATATTAGGCAGCAGAGTGGCTGCCTGCAAAAAGAAATGGAGAAGTTGGATGGAAACCATGATTTCAGTGCTTTTTAGCAGAGCATTAGCTGTAAGAAGTACACTGGTCTGCTTTGGTGGTTTTTTTTTTTATAACACAGTGGAGAATTTTGCACTTTTTTGCATATGAACTTTTAAATTCAGTGATGAAGTTCTCTCTCTTTGGAGCACTTGAGAAGATTTTACCAGTGAATGTTGGCAAAAGTGAGTTTGGAACCTGGGAGCTTGGTTCTCCCTCTGCTTATTGCCAAGCCCAGGGCCATGTCCTCCATTTCAGGCAGTTTCCAGAGGAAATCTTCCCCAGGTGTAGAGTGCAGGGAAGGAGGAGGGAACCTGCAGGCTGGGGGGGACTGGGCAGCTGCTGGGAACTGATCTCTGGTGTCCTTTTTCCCTTGCAGCTCCTGGGATGAGGCCCCCAATGGGGGGACACATGCCAATGATGCCAGGGCCCCCCATGATGAGGCCACCCTCCAGACCCATGATGGTGCCAACCAGGCCAGGAATGACCCGTCCAGACAGATAAAGGTGGAACTGGAGCTGCCTTTTCTCTTTCATATTCCCATCTTCCCTGTGATAAAACACCCCAGACCCCATATCTGGAGGGTTTTGTATTAAAACAGTTTGTAGAGGAAATCTGCTGTCCCTCAGGCTGCAGATGCTTTGAGATAGCTGCACACTGAAATGATGCTTTTTTTACCTGGTCTGGGGTTTTTTTTGTTTGTTTTCCCCCCCTGTTGAGCTGTAAAACAGAACAATAAAACATTGATGCTGGTTTCTGGGTGGGGAATCTCAGCCTAAAACCTCTGTGTGGTGGAAGAGGTGTCCTTTTCCTTTTCCTTTGCTCCCTCTCTACCTCCCTTGCATGGAATCTTTCAAGTTTGTTTTTTTTTTTTTTTGTTCTCCTTAGTGCTTAAGTAGTCTCTTTTTCATGTTACACCCCTCAAGGGACGTGTTCCTCTCTGCATTTTTTTTAATTCTTGTTTTGAAACAAGCACACTTGGGTTTAATTCCAAAACAACCAAACAAAAAGGAAGATGAGGGGAGGCAGCAGTGCTGTCTCTGGCTGGGGAATTCAATGACTTTGCAAGCAGAGGCTGAATTTCAGAAAACATTGATCCTCCACTGAGGGAAGCAGAGATGTTTAATGCCATTTATACTGAATTTTTCCTGCCAAATGCTTTTCTGTTGCTCCTGGGGCATTGCTGTGGATAAACTGAATTCTGATACTGGAGTTGTGGGATTAACACTCAGCCCCCTTCTTAGCACCAAGGGGAGAAGATTCATCCCAGGCCCTTCAATTTATGGAAAAGATTTTGCTTCCTGGTGAGCTCCAGGTGCACAATTCCAGCTGAACTGCAAGAATTAATTCTCTTTGCTGGCTGACACACCAGAAGGCTGTGCTGCCATTCAGAGAGACTTAGACAGGCTGGAGAGTTGGGCAGGGAGAAACATGATGAAATTCAACAAGGGGAAGTGTAGAGTTTTGCATTTGGGGAAGAACAACACGATGTCCCAGTATAGGTTGGGGGCTGAGCTGCTGGAGAGCAGTGGAGGTGAAAGAGACCTGGGGGTCCTGGTAGACAAGAAGATGCCCATGAGCCAGCAGTGTGCCCAGGTGGCCAAGAAGGCCAATGGCATCCTGGGCTGGCTCAGGAACAGCGTGGCCAGCAGGTCCAGGGAAGGGATTCTGCCCCTGTGCTCAGCCCTGGGGAGGCCACAGCTTGAGTCCTGTGTCCAGTTCTGGGCCCCTCAGCTCAGGAAGGAGATTGAGGTGCTGGAGCAGGTCCAGAGAAGAGCAAGGAGGCTGGGAAGGGATCCAGCACAAGTCCTGTGAGGAAGGGCTGAGGGAGCTGGGGGTGTTGAGGCTGGAGAAGAGGAGGCTCAGGGGAGACCTCATCACTCTCTACAACTCCCTGAAAGGAGGTTGGAGAGTTGGGCTGATCCCAAGGGGATGAGGTTCAACATTCCAAGTGCCAGGGCCTGAACTTTTCCACAACAACCCCGTGGGGAGCTCCATGGGGCACAGAGTGGCAGAAAGGGAGCTGGAAGGTGCCCAGGAGCCAGCAGTGTGCCCAGGTAGCCAAGAAGGCCAATGGAATCCTGGGCTGGTGGCCAAGAAGTCCAGGGAAGGGATTCTGCCCCTGAGGAGGCCACAGCTTGAGTCCTGTGTCCAGTTCTGGGCCCCTCAGCTCAGGAAGGAGATTGAGGTGCTGGAGCAGGTCCAGAGAAGAGCAAGGAGGCTGGGAAGGGATCCAGCACAAGTCCTGTGAGGAAGAAGATGCCCATGAGCCAGCAATGTGCCCTTGTGGCCAAGAAGGCCAATGGCATCCTGGGGTGCATTAGAAAGGGGGTGGTTAGTAGGTCAAGAGAGGTTCTCCTCCCCCTCTATTCTGCATTGGTGAGGCCGCACCTGGAGTATTGTGTCCAGTTCTGGGCCCCTCAGTTCAAGAAGGACAGGGAAGTGCTTGAAAGAGTCCAGCACAGAGCTACTGAGATGATTAAGGGAGTGGAACATCTCCCTTATGAGGAAAGGCTGAGGGAGCTGGGGCTCTTTAGTTTGGAGAAAAGGAGACTGAGGGGTGACCTCATCAATGTTTTCAAATATGTAAGGGGTGAGTGTCAGGGAGATGGAGTTAGGCTTTTCTCAGTGGTGACCAGTGATAGGACAAGGGGTAATGGGTGTAAATTGGAGCACAGGAGGTTCAAGTTGAATATCAGAAAAAATTTTTTTACTGTAAGGGTGACGGAGCCCTGGAACAGGCTGCCCAGGGGGGTTGTGGAGTCTCCTTCACTGGAGACATTCAAAACCCCCCTGGACACGTTCCTAGGGGATGTACTCTAGGGGGCCCTGCTCTGGCAGGGGGGGTTGGACTAGATGATCTTTCCAGGTCCCTTCCAACCCCTAGGATTCTAGGATTCTATGATTTGCACACCCAGCTGCCCTCTCAGCTTCCAGCCAGCCCAGGCTGCAGAGCTGCCCAGCCCATTCCTGGCACATTTACACCCAAGGTGAAAGCCTGGGACTCATTTGCATCATCCAAGAAACCTTTTCAGCTGCAGTGACTCCTTCCCTGAGCTGGGGGCCAGGCCAGCAAAGTCATTTAGGTTTTATTTTATATTTTTTTTAGGAGCTTTGAACAGCCTCCTGCAAAGAGTGTGGTGGTGCTGAGATATTTAAGAGCTCAATATTCAAGAGCTGCTTCCAACACTCACTGAGGGGAGGTTTGATTTAATTTTTTAGGAGCTTTGAGCAGCCTCCTGTAAAGAGTATGGTGGTGCTGAGGTATTTAAGAGCTCCAACACTCACTGAGGGGAGGGGAAATTAAAGATTTCTGCCCAAAATCCTCATCCTCAGGGGGACTTGGGCAGCACAGAGCTGGGAAACAAACACAGAGCCCTCACCCCTCAGTTTTCCTGCTTTGGGAAGGCTGGGGAGTCCCAACCCAGCAGGCACATCACCAGGGCTGGGTGGCTTAATTCTGGGGTAAAACCAGGAATTTTTGAGCCTGAGGTGGAGGGCTCTGCAGCCCCCTGGCTGCCAGACTGAAAAAGAAGGTGGGCAGTAAGGACAGAGCACGGGAACCTTAGGGAAGAGCCTTCTTTTGGGAAAAAAAACCCACATTTCTAGGGCAGTCCCAGTGCTGAGCAGGAGCTGCTGCTGAGCCAGGGGACCCCCGGGTGGGTGCAGCCCCCAGGGACCCCCAGACCCCCCCTGGGGGAGCAGAGGAGCTGCTCAGATGCAGAGTCACTGGGTTTGTTTTCCAGCCAGATCCACTGCATTCAGGGTTTTACATTTTTTCTGGAGTGCCAGTGCCTCTTTAATAAGAATAAAATACAAGCAAACGTTTTTTTTCTTAAAAAAAACCCTATTTTTAAAAAAACAACCTTATTTCTTAAAAAGCACTTGTTTAAAAAAAAAAAAAAACTCGCCTTATTTTAAAAATGTTTGCTGGTGTTTTTTTCTTTTCTCTTATAAAAACCATTTTTTAAAAAACAGCCTTATTTCTTAAAATGTGCTTGTTTAAAAAAACCTCGCCTTATTTTAAAAAAATTATTTTTGAAATTATTTTCTAAAAAGAGCTTGCTTAAAAAATATTTTTAAACGACCTTGTTTTTTAAAAAGCACAGAAAACATTAGAAAGCCACACTTAAATAAATACTTAATATTTATTTAATTTATATTTATATATTATTATATATAATATACATAATATATATTAATATTTAAATAAAATCCCCGTTTAATAAAAACAAAAAACCCCCAAAAACCCCCCAAAAACCCCCCAAAAACCCCCCAAAAAACCCCAAAAAAACACCAAAAAAACACCAAAAAAACACCAAAAAAACACCAAAAAACCCCAAAAACCAAACAAAAAGCAACCCAACCAAACAACCAAGCGCCCGCATCTCAATAAAAAACCCAGACCTACGGAGCCAACCCCTCTCCTATCGCCGCCTGCGATAGAGCCGACATGACGTCATCAGCACGGCTCCCGCCCTCGGGGGGGGCCGCTAGGGGGCGCTGCTGGCGGGAGTCCCTCGGGGGCCGCTAGGGGGCGCTGCGGGCGGGGCGGGGCGGGGCGGGGCGGGGGAGGTGGCGCGCGATGGGGTCTGTGCGCCCGCGGGTCTGAGCCCCCCCCTTCCCCCCCCCCGCGGCATGGCCGCCATCATCAAGAAGCAGATCCTGAAGCACCTCTCCCGGTAAGGAGCCCGCTCCTCCTCCGGGCTTTTATCCTCCCGGGTGGTCATGGGGAGTGGGGGGAAGGGAAAGGCCCCGCGGTCTGAGGAGAAGCGGCGGGGTCAAGGCGTGAGGGGGAGCTGCAGGGACACTGAGGGGGGGTGAGGCAGCGGGGCGGTGTGGGGACCCGGGGGGCTGTGGGGACTCGTGCGGGGTGTGGGGTTCGGGGGGGCTGTGGGGTCCTCGGGGGTTGTGGTGACCGTGGGGACTGTGGAGAGCTGTGGGGTCCGGGGGGTTGTGGTGACCCGGGAGGGGTGTGGGGATCGGGGGAGCTGTGGGGTCCTGGGGGTTTGTGGTGACTCGGTGGGAGCTGTGGGGTCCGGGGGTTCTGTGGGGTCTGGGGGTTCTGTGGGGTCCGGGGGGCTGCGGAGCTGCCGGTCCCGGGGTTACGTGGTGAGGGCCGAGGGGCTGCGGAGCTGCCGCGGGTGGTGAGGGCCCGGGGGAAGGGGTCCAGGTGCCCTCCCCGTGTGCCCCGGTCCTGCCCGGGTCAGAGCCCTCGGAGCCCCGGGTGGGTGCGCCCGATGTGCGGGAGGTTCTGACCCGGTCCGGCCCGGGTGTGCGTTCCTGGGGGCTGCGTTTGCTGAGCCTGCGGGGTGGCCGGGGGCCTGGGCCGGTTCCAGCAGCAGCTCCTGCCCGGCTGTCAGAGGGGTAGCGGAATAAAAAGCTGCGGAGACGAGAGGAGAATGTAAACAGCGCAGGGTGAGAGGGAACGCTGACAGCTCTGGCCGAGGTTTCACACCTTCAGGCTCTCGGTTTTCGGTTTCACTGATGTTTTGTCGTTTTGTCGTTTTCAATGAAGTTCATTAAAGGCACTGAAAGAGCTGTGGAGGGAGATTGATGCTTCCTGGGTAAAGACTGAGAGGTCATAAGTACGGCTCCATCTCTAGCTCTGCTCCTGACTGGTGGAGCTGACCTTGGGCAAATTGCTGTGTCTCAGTTTCCCCCTTGTTTGACTGAAGAGAGCCAGCAGTTCTTGTGTTATCCTGGGGCCACATCCTTCCTCTGTGCTGCTGAAAGATCAGGATAATGTAATGGAATGGAAAGGTGGACCATGTCTGAGGATGCTGGTGAGGGCCCAGCATTGCAAGTGCTTTTCCTCTCTGTGTGTGATGAGCTGCAGGTGCTCAAGTCCTTTTTTTGTTTTTACTGATGATGGAGAAGCTCAGATACAAAGTGAGGGGCTTGAAGTGATTTCTGAGGGGGTTACCCAGTGAGGAAACCAAGGAATTAAGGCCAAGGAATCCTGGTTCTCTGAGGCTGTTAGTAAATCCTTAGAGTTTCTGGAACCTCAGGAGAATCCCTGCAAACTTTCAGTGAGTTTAATAAAGTGTCTGTGGTGGTTCTGAGTCACTGGTTGCTCAGTACTCCAGCTTTCCAGGCACCTTACCAGAGAGGATTGTAACAGAGCCTGCTGATTGATCTGTTCAGTTCACTAATTGAAGTGAATTGCTGCTAGACCTGACAAATCCCTCAGTTTTCTGTCTCATTCCACCTCAAACCAGCCTGTCGTGCTCTTTATGGATTCAGTCTTCTTGTCAGGAGGCAGTGAAGTATTTATAACGAGGAGTGCAGTTATTAATGGAGGCTGAGACAGAGCTGAACTTTATTCCTGGGTCCTGCTCCTCTTAGGATGAAAGTGTCTGTGTGTGTCTGTGTTGTTCCTACAGATGATTTTCTTTCTTTATATAAATTGACTTTCCTTGCTGGTGCTTTTATTTAGTTTTGCTTTTCAGTCCCTCTTATCTTGTGCTGTTACAACACATTCCTGCTCAAAGTGCTCTTTTTTCCCCAGTGCTCTTTTTCCCCCTTGATCAAGCTGTTTGTGCTGACCTGTTTCTTATTGTGCAGTTCCAGGAGAAAAAGACAGGCATGAAAAATTCTGGAGCTTTACCTATTTTCTTGGTAGCTGGACTTTTCATTTGGGGTGGTTGCTCTGGTCCTCCCCCCTTCTTACATCAGCAGTGTGGATACTTTTCAGAAATGTGTTTTGAACACAGTTTAATGTTGCATAAAAAGGTATTTTTCCATTCCAGTTTCATTTCCTCTAAATACCTCAGCTCCACACTCCCTTTGGGTCTCCCTTTCAGCTCTGCACGTTTGCCCTGAAGACTTTTGCTACTGAATGATTAATTTGCTTTTCTTTTCTGCTTTCCATTTGCATATGAAATAACTCCTCGTCCCTCTTGTTATGTCTTCATTTGAAGTCATTTCTCCACGGGCTGTGTTTTTGTTCCTGTTCTATGTGGAAATTTGCAAGGAAGGGTCACTAGAGACAGCAAGAGAGGGGAAATATGAAAGAGTTGACACCAACTGTTCAGATGAAGTGAATCACACATTTAATAGGATGAGAGTGGTCACTGGCACTGATCTGGAAAGCTGGGCTTTGCCAGAGCTGAGTTAGGAATGTATTTTAGGAGGCTTAGCCTGTGTTGGGCTTTAGCAGCTTAAATTCCTAGAGCAGCAGACTCTAAAAACTTGCCGTGCTTTCACCATCTGTGCTTTTCACTCTTTTGTCCTATATTTAGCTTGGGGAAAGAAAACAGATGAGGTGGCTTCACTTTTTTTGGTTCTTCTCCCCTGGCACGTGGCTGCAGCACTGGGGGGGCCGAGGACTCTGCAGGGGAACAACCTTGGTGTGACAACCAAGCCCCAAACTGCTCAGTGGACACTTCTCTCAGAGCCCTAGGAAAGTGTATTTGGTAAATACCAAGGCCATTTGGTAAACAGGGAAACTGAGGCAAGCCAGATTTCCCAGACTTGCTTTTTGCCTTTGAGTTTTTGCCTTTGAGTTTTTGGCCCCCCATGGGAAATCCCCTTCTCAGAATGTTTTTTATTTCGGTTCCTTAGAAAGCTTTTACCAGTGCTGCATCCCAGAACTCCTTTGTGACAGCTTCTTTTGGTACATGTGTTAAAACACATGAGCTCCTGCTGTAACAGGCCCTAATGAACCAACTAATTGCATGGGTTATATGGTTTCTAGAGGAAATGCAACATGTAATCCCCTTGTTTGGAAGAAAAGAATAAAATGAGGTGGGGAAGATAATGAAAATAATAATAATGCTTATTATATTATTAATAAATAATAAAAATAAATTAAAAAAAAATAATAAAAAGCTTTGCTTGTGCCACTTCCAAAGGGCTGATCTGAAAGAGCCACTGAGTCAGAAGCCTCTGAAAGAAAGAAAAGCTGGTGTCAGCAGAGGAGCTGGAATGGGAGCAGGTTTGGATGGAGACCACAAGTCTGTCTGGGTTTGTCAGGAGAACTGCAGCTGAGGAGGGACTTCAGGAATCTCTGAGAGCAGGTTGAGGGGGAAGCAGAGGAGAAATGAGAGAGAAAAGCTGGCTGAGGTAACACCAGCACTATCACTGAGAAAATACAGGAAAACCAGGAGGGCAAAGGAGGCCTTTTGGCAGAGGGAAGAGTGTGATGTCTGAGCCACCATCCCAGCTGGCCAGGTTGATAAGAGATGGGTGCAACAGAAATACCAGGGCTGCTGGGTTTTAATTTCCTAGAGCTGTTTGTAAACAGGGTCCAGTGCCGCCCTGTCCTGAATTTAGGAACTTCCTGAGTGTTTTTGCTCTTTTATTCCCAGTCTGCCAGGCTGGATTACTGGACAGGCAGGATTGCAGCTGCTGCTTGGTGGAGACACTGTCAGGAAGGTGCTGTGGAGCAAGACAGGGAGTTGTGGAGGGGCTTCAGACAATGTTTGTAGCAAGATTTTCAGCCTCATGCTGTGCCTTGCTGTGTTGCTTGGTTTGTTCCTTCCTTTCCCTCATCTTGGAGGTGGCTGAATGATAAGTGCAATGTTTTGGACAGCACCACCTTTCCAATGAAGGCTGAAGCCAAATTATCTCTGGCAGGTGTGAGGCTGCCTCACCAGGGTTATTGATTGTGCCATCAGCTGTCACTTTCTCCTCCCCCCCAGAGTCCTACAGAGGAAGACAAAGCCTGGCAGAAGTTGGCACAACTGTCTTTGACAGCAGTGTTGGAGCCACCATTTTGAATTAAAGAGATGGGCTTAAGAAACAGAACTTAATCAGTCCTGGAAACCAAAATAACTGAGTAGCATGTGCAGGATGTGACACTCTGGTGGTTGTGGACGAGGTCAAGTCAAAAGAATTGTGTAACTCCTCATAAACTGGACTGCATTTTAGAGACTTTCCTCTCAGTTCCCCATGCTTTAGGCCACATATCCCTTTTCCCAGACAGGATTATCTTGACTCTTCCCCTCTTTCATTTGCAATTGCACCTAATCCTTGAAAATACCAGGAAAACTTGGAGTGTATCTTGAGTTTCTTCCAGGTAGGACCCTGTGGGTGCCCCAGAGTGTGCTGAGCTAGGAACATGTAGGCTTCTGTGGGCTGTTGTTTCCTAATTTGGATGGGAGAATCTCATAATCCCTTCCTGGCCCTAAAAATGCATTTGGTGTTCCCCCTTGAGGCAGCTGGGCTACTCCTGTACCTCACACAAAGAATTCAGAGCTGGCTCTGAGACCCAGAACTGCTCTGTGCCACGTGAGCCCTGCCTGTTCTGTAGCATTACTGGGTTGGGTCTGCAGTTGGGTTGGAGCTGTTTGTGCCTCCCTGCTTAAAAGTATGGGATCTCCTTACCTCTCCTCTATCCACCCCCTCCCCAGAGGCATGCTGAGAGGACACAGAGAGGCCGTGATGATGGGCATCCTGTTGTTTGGTGGTACAACAGGATGAGGTCCTGCTGGCACAGGTCAGATGTGTTATCCTGAAGGGACCCATCCTGCTCCTCAGAAGAGATGGAGACAAGAAGCAGAAGCAGTCAGCCAAGATGTGATACAGAGTCTGTGTCTTTCAGGAGCTGTTGAGGTGTTGTTTTGTAGTGGGATCTTTTTGCTGGTGGTATCATGCTGAACGGGGCTGCCTCAAAATGGCGGCCGTGGTGTCCCCCAGGGATCAGTGTTGGGCCCAGTGCTGTTCAATATCTTTATTGATGATTTAGATGAGGGGATTGAGTCCATCAGCAGCAAATTCACAGATGACACTAAGCTGGGGGGAGTGTGGATCAGCTGGAAGGCAGGAGGGCTCTGCAGAGGGACCTGGAGAGACTGGAGAGTTGGGCTGATCCCAAGGGGATGAGGTTCAACATTCCAAGTGCCGGGTCCTGCACTTTGGCCACAAGAACCCCATGGGGAGCTCCAGGCTGGGCACAGAGTGGCAGAAAGGGAGCTGGGAGTCTGGATTGCCAGGAAGCTGAAGAGGAGGCAGCAGTGTGCCCAGGTGGCCAAGAAGGCCAATGGCATCCTGGGCTGGCTCAGGAAGAGCGTGGCCAGCAGGTCCAGGGAAGGGATTCTGCCCCTGTGCTCAGCCCTGGGGAGGCCACAGCTTGAGTCCTGTGTCCAGTTCTGGGCCCCTCAGCTCAGGAAGGAGATTGAGGTGCTGGAGCAGGTCCAGAGAAGAGCAAGGAGGCTGGGAAGGGATCCAGCACAAGTCCTGTGAGGAAGGGCTGAGGGAGCTGGGGGTGTTGAGGCTGGAGAAGAGGAGGCTCAGGGGAGACCTCATCACTCTCTCCAACTCCCTGAAAGGAGGTTGGAGCCAGGGGGGGGTTGGGCTCTTTTCCCAGGCAACTCTCAGCAAGACAAGAGGGCACAAGAGGTCTCAAGTTGTGCCAGGGGAGGTTTAGGTTGGACATTAGAAAGAATTTCTTTCTGGAGAGGGTGATCAGACCTTGGAATGGGCTGCCCAGGGAAGGGGTGGATTCTCCATCCCTGGAGATATTTCCAAAGAGCCTGGATGTGGCACTCAGTGCCATGGGCTGGGAACCACGGGGGGAGTGGAGCAAGGGTTGGACTTGATGAGCTCTGAGGTCCCTTCCAACCCAGCCCATTCTGTGATTCTGTGATCAGGTACAGCATTCACTGCAGGGTGTGGAGCTCCCTGAGTCCAAAGATCATTTCTTTCCCCTCAGGACTTGGGTTGCTTGGCTAAATGCTGCAATCTGAACATGACCACAAGAAAATCCAGTCTGAATTCCCTGATCTGTTTACTGCTCACTTGTCCTGAAGTGTTTTGCAGCACTGCTGTGTGCTTGAGTGCTGAGAGGCAGCTGTGCCCTTGCAGTGACAGTCACAGTGGTGGCACATGCACTTAGAAAATGTGCTGGAAACCTGACTTTTTAAAAAAAAACCTCCCATCAGTGTAAGGTGTGTGTTTACCACTTAAGTCTTCAGGTTTCTCCTGGTTTCCTGACCTTGATTCTAAATTATCTGGAAGAAATTTAAAGATCTTGGTGGGTAGGAAGGGAGAGCAAGGAATTGCCTCTGGGAATGGCCTGATGAAGCTGCAGAATCATGGAGTGGTTTAGGCAGGAGGGCCCTCAGGAGAGCCTTTGCCTGGCACAGAGTCTCTTTGCTAGAATTGAGACTAACATTGCAATTTTGTCTTCAACTGCTTTAATATCCTCCTTCAGTGATCAGGGAAGTTTCTACTGCTGAAGGAGACAATTTCCCTAAAATAGCTGTTGCAGCTATGGGAAATAAGTGAAACCACAAAGCTTCTGGCAGTTAAAAACTGGTGGTAAAAAAAAACCAAACCAACATAACTTTTGCATTTGCAGGGCTCTCTGTTCCTTCTTTTCAATGTGTTCTGTCCAGCCAGGTAATAATTTCTTGCCCAAATGCCACAAAACCTCACAGGTTTGGGCTTGAAAAACAAATCTGGTAGCTGGAGCCCAAAATAATCCTCTCAGTGCTCAGGCAAACAGATGGCAGACAGCAGCAGAGGAGGAATGTGGGTGTCTTATCACAAAAAACTCCTGTTTTGGCATGGCTGAGGAGGACTTGAGCATCCCAAGTGTGTCACAGACAGCAGGTAACCCACGGGGGGGGTTCACCTGAATTTTTACTTAATTTTTAACTTCAACATCTTGCTCTTTATGTGGCTGAGAGCAGCAGGACACTTCTCAAAAGGTGGGAGGGTTTGGGGACAGGGGAGGACACTCAGGGCTGTGTTGGGCCATGGGCAGTGTGGTGATGGTTTCCCCAGCAGCTGAAATAATTCTAAAGAGCCACTTTATCCATTGCTCAGGAGGCAGGCTCAGGAACACTGGCAAGCAGACAGTTTTGGGAATCAGATGGAAACACTTTGCAGCAGGAAACTCTGAGCCAATTTATAAGAAAGCAGCTTTGTCAAGGCTTCTTCAGCTGCTCTTTTGCAGACCCTGGAGCAGAGCTGAGGCACTGAGCCACCTGGAATAAGTTTGTCCCTGAAGTTCCTACATGCTATGTCTAGCAAAGCATTTGAGGCTGGATGCAAACACTTTCATGTATTTTGGATCTGGATTTTCATATCCAATTTTCATGTAATTTGGAAATGTCTTATTTTCCTACTACATTTTTATGGCTTTTTTTTTTTTTTTTTTTTAAACTTTATAAAAATTAAATATTGAGAAATTCTTGATGGAAAGACAGAACCCTGGGGCATTATGGAGTAAAGTCATAAGCAGCTACCACTTCTTTGTTCAAGGCAGGTGGCAAAAGAGTTCTCATGTGGCAGGACATGGCATTTTACTTTCACAGAGAGTTATCTCTAAAATCAGGGTTGCTATGCTGCAGTTCACCAGAAAAACCAAATTGTCAGTTTTATGAACACACATCAGCTGCTGGATGCAAGGTGTTTCCAACCCTTTCCACTTGGCTCAGGAGAGAAGTGTGTGCCGTTTCTGGGATGCTAAATAGATTTTTTTTATTTTTTTTTTGCTGCAGCAAAAAGAAATTTCAGTTCAGTAGCTCAGGAGGAGAACGTGGCTGATTGCATCCTCACCTCAGCTGCTGGGGTTTTGCAGGGCCTTGCACTGGCCATGTGCAACCTCTCCACACCACTGCTGCTCCTCAGATGAAGTGATGGATCAGGGAAAAGGGCTGTAAAACCTGACTTTTGTCCCTTTATTTCTCCCAGGCTCCTCGAGCTCTTAGCAGCTGCTCAGCTGATTCTGAATCATGTGATGACCCTGCTAAGTTCTGCAGGTTGGAAACGAAACTCCAGATTGGATTGCAGGGTGAATAACTTGTTTAAAAGTGAGAAGTGGGGCTTCTGGCTAGTATGTTTCTCTGTGTTTCCTCTTAGTTTTCTCCCGTGTGTTATTTACTTAAGGTTTAGTCTTGGGGAAGTTCCCTGGCAGCTGACAAGGGTTTTCATTCCAGGTTTTGGATGGGGGGTGGATGGCATTTAAACTTTCCTGAGCTTCTAGCTGATGAGCCAGAAACAATAAGCAGTTCCTCAGCGAGGGGGAGTTCATCCCCTGCCAAAACCTTGGCCTCTCTTCCTTTCAGATGAGTTTATGGTTTGCTTTACATGTCTCCTACTTTTCTTGTCGGCAGTGGCAGGAGGATACCTCGGCTGGAGCCTCTGCAGTTTCCAGAGCTCAAGTGCTTAAGAGTCCTTTCTATTTGGGCCAGGAAAGTGTCCTCAGGGCAGGAGACAGACCAGAGAAATGCCCTGATGTTCCTGCTCTGTGTAACAATTCAGTCTCCTTTCTGAGCTCTTTGGGAAGGTTGAGCTTCCCCTCTTCAAGTTTAACTTTTAGTTGAATTTCTAAGCCTGTTCACCTTGCTGTAACTTGGAGCTGAGGGAACTGATCCCTCATTTGTTTTGGGCCTAAAGATGTTTCCTGGTGCACTGTGAAACTGCGTTTGGCTTTGGGTGATCAAATCATCCATCCTTTTATTCACTTTAGCTGAAGCCTGGAAAAACAGAAAGCTGATAAGATAAAGGCACTGGTGGGATGAGCACACAGGCACTTAAACCCCCCCTGATAAGGAGCTGAGCAGCATGGTGCTGGGGGCTGTTATCAGGTTACACGGTGTACAGAGTTTGTTGTGTAATTTAAGTAGGACAAAGGCATCAGGCTTATTGTGTCTGGACCTTTTTGCCCTCAGGAAAATATTATTGCCTTCACGTGTGGCAAGGGTGCACAGGCTGCAGTTGTGGAGATGATTTTCATTCCTGGGATGTGGTGCTTTCCATCTTCCATCCACTTGGTATTGATCAGATTCCCTGAAATTCTAGATTTTTTTTATATTGAATTGGTATGATACCAACTAAAGTATTGCTAGATACCATTAGATACCATCTGGGCATAAATTAGTCTCATCTTCTGCTAATGCAGAATGTTTCTCTTCCTTGTTTGCAACTCCAGATCTTACTCATGACCAGGGCAGTGCATGCTCACCAGACATTGTTACCCAATTATATCAAAATTTTAAGGAAAATGCTTTTTCTTCCAGAAAAGGCTTTTACTACCTCTTCCTATGTGTCTTTGAGTCAGCTATTTATTGCCTTTTTACAGAAGTTTTGATCCCTTGCCCAGTTTTATTTCCTCTGTAGTTGTTTCTGGGTTCACTCTCAGCCATGTGCCTTGCAGCTAAAGCTTCTGTTGTCTTTGAAAGTTTTTTCCTCATTTTTGGAACTCACTGACATTTTCTTATACAGGACATGAACAATTTTTTGATGTGAATGTGCTTTTTGGCCTTTGAGAAAAGCAGGTTTAATATGAGGGAAAATGTCCTGTCACAGAGATTTTGGGATTGTAGAACACCTTTCCAAGGGAAATGATGGAAACCCCCTTAAGTGGCCTGTCCAAAACCTACCCAGACCTGGCTTGGCAAAGATTTTGGGCAAGGAGCAAATCTGCATTGGCCAGAGGACAGTTGTTATTCCCCACACCTCATTTCTGCCACTTTGCTTCTATTACATATTCATGTTCCAAATCAAAGCATTTTCATCTCCTGTCTTATTCTTTCCTTCCCAAAGGCAAGAACCTTGCCTCAGGGCTGCAGACCCCTAATATTGCTTTTCTTTTTCAGCTTGCAGCTGACAAGTTCCTCCCTTCCTGGCTCATTTGTGTGCTGAGTATTTTTCCATCTGCTCTCTGCAACTCTGGGTATCAGTGTGAGCTGTACAGTTACTTCCTTCTGCCAAGAGATGAGGCTTGTCATTAAGTAAAATCAAGGTCACTGGTGTACTGCTAATTAGTTCTCACATCTAATAGCCATAGTAACAAAGATTATTAATAGAAATGAACGTGTTGAGCTGTAGGAAGTGCTTACACACAATAGACAATGATTACTGAACAACTGGAGGAGAAGCTGAGGCAGAAGAACTGGTGTGTGGAGCTACTGATGAGAGAGCTTCTCCAGCACGTGGCAGCAAGGGAATGAGAGAGATGGAGCTGGAAATAAGTTTTATGATTTTGGATATCTTCTCCTGACATCATCTCTGTATTTGCTCAGTTGGAGACAGTGTGGCCAGGCAGCTACAAATGTGACCATAAATTTATTATTTATGATTATAGCCTGGCTTTGGGCCAGCAATCAGATTTGGCAGAACTCCCCCTGACAGTCAGTGAGTTTGTGGCCTGTAGATATGCAAGCTGATGAATTGAGTAGCCCTTCTTTTAGCAGTGAGAGCATTTTTTGATGGATACTCCAGCTGGTGATCCAGCAGACATCAGCCCTGTCCCTTTCCCCTCTAAAACATAAAGTCAGATTTCAGAGCAGATCAAATCTTTACTTTGGAAGCTGCCCAAGACAGCTGAGGCTTTCTGTAAAGAGCATCATCCTTTTAGGCCAAATGCCAAGAAGGTGTTGAGGTTTAACTCACTGGGGTGTAATTAGCATTTTAGGGTGAAACCTTCAGTCTGAGCAGAGCAGTCGGGCAGAGCTCTGCTAAGGGCTGTGTCTGGCTGCTTCTTACCAACATCGACAGAGCCCCCTGCCAGTCCTGTCCTCTGAAGTGGGAAGAAACAGGGAAACTCTGAGTGTCTTCTCAGCAAACCACTGAGCTAAGCAAGAGGTTTGACCTAGCAGGACAACCCTGGCTACACCTCCTGGAAGCTTCTGGCTTCTGTCTCCCATGGCCTGGAATGTGAGTGCAGCAAGACCTCGTTATTCAGCAGGAGCTGAGTGAGGGGGGTTTGGCCATTGTGCAGCACATCAGCTCCTGCCTGGAGGGCACTTTCAGAGGCAGTGGTGCTGTGGGTATTGTTGGTGTGGGCACAGCTGCAAAATGCCCTTCTGACTCTGCGGTGACAATTCTATAGGAGACAGAAAACGGTTTTCTGGTTCGACTTTTGTCATGCTAATCCTGGCAAGCTCAAAAGGAGTGCTGGCCTCTGGGTTTCCTGGCTTAGTGCTCTGTGACTTCTGCTACAGTTGCAATAAGAATAAAAAATAATAAAGTGGAAATATCCCCTACTGTCAGCTTTCCTAATAGTTACCATTTTCATTCACTTTTCTCCAAGCCAGCAATCCATGC
Organism: Heliangelus exortis; assembly: GCF_036169615.1. Taxonomy (NCBI): domain Eukaryota; kingdom Metazoa; phylum Chordata; class Aves; order Apodiformes; family Trochilidae; genus Heliangelus; species Heliangelus exortis. Next base: position 4,107,512 of record NC_092446.1, read on the forward strand.
TGCCAAAAGTGTTGCTGTTGATGAGTATGAATAGAGCAAGTCTGCCAGCAAATAGCTAAAATTGTCTGCTCGCCCCTGGCAGTGACCAGAGTGGTTCATTTCAAAAAAAAGAATGAAGATTTGGCAGCTATGAACTCAGGAATTCAAGGGGACATTCCATCTAACCTGCATTACATGGATCAAAATGTCCTAAATTTGAAGATTATTCCGTTTGAAGATCTCAGATTCCATTACAGGGGGAGAAACTGAGAGCCTCGGGAATTTTGATTGTGTGAGATATTTTGTTTCAGTTTTAGGGTTTTGCTCACAAAACTTGCAGTTTCTCTTGTCCCATCATCCTTGGGCTCTGGAGCCTTCCTTTTAGGGCAATGCTCATTTTGGTGCATCCAGAAAGCCTGAGGAAAAGGATCCTTCTGTAGAGCCTGGCAGTACACCTGGTGGTTTTCTGAACTGTTCAGCAGCATTTGTGCAGCAGAGGATTACAAATGGTTATTTTTTTTTTATAGTCAGCTCATTCTTCATACCACTTTCACCCACGTTCTGTTTCACCCCTTTAGCATCCTTCCACTGTGCTGCTTTTTGGTTTGGTTTTTTTTAACATCCATGCTAAATAGAAGTCACTCCCTGGTTTAGGCACGTCCTTACCTTTTGCTCCTGCATTACCAGCTCCAAGCAGCTTCCCCACCTGAAGCTGAAGATTTGAGATGCCTGCAGTCTGATCCTTGCTTTCCAAGTGTGAGAAAGCAGCTCTGCACCTCAGCCTCTCCCTCCCTGTAAGCAGCTCTGAGCTTCCCAGTGCCAAGAGCTTGTGATCACCTACCTGTCCAGGCTGTGTTTGTTTTATTCTCAGTATCCAGTCCCAGTGGACATGATTACAACAGCTTGCAGCAGAGCTGCTCACTAACTCAAGGCAAGGATGCTGATGCCTCTGGAGGGATTTGGTCTGATTTTCAGCAGTGCCTGAGACTGTGGATGCTGCAAGCACAAACCTTACCGACACTCAGCCTATCCCTGCATCTCCCAGCCCCTGGAGCAGTCACTGTGGAATGCTCTGGGCTCTTATTTCTTTGTATGGGTGCTGAGAAGCTGTGTTGAGCTTGGCCACCTTCCTGGGTGTGTTTAAAGAAGGGGACCTCCAGTTAAAGGGAGTAACAAGTCTCAAGTGAAAGTGAGATGCTGGGAGGTGTGTTCTAAACTGCTGTCTGTGGACATTCAGCTCAGGCAGGGAGGTGACAGATGGCACAGTAAATGTCTGACTCAGAAGGCTCTGCAGAGGCAAACTCAGAGCTGTCAGTGCCACCCTCCTCTTCCAGGAGCTGCCACATCAGCAGTGGGGTTGCCACAAGTGGCTCCTCACCATCCCTCAGGCTGTCCCTAAGCAAACCTGCCCTGTGGAAGGGCACTTTTCCTCCAGGAAGGGTTGGTGAGCAGCAGCTGCTCTGGCCTCCCAGCCACTTTGGTGCTCCACACGTGCTCCTCTGGTGGCCACATCAGCTGCTACCCCAGCAGCATTGCTCTGGTTCCTCCTCCCCTCTCTCAGCAGTGACTTTGAAGCTGTCCTTTGTGCCTTTCCCAGCCCACACTGCCGGTGCAGGGAGTGGGCAGAGAATGGCAGCGTGTGACTTAACTGAGACTAATCCTGCTCCCAGTGACAATAGGGTCTTTCTTTTTCTTCTGTTCTCTGGACCACTGGACAGAATTAGAATTAGCATTAGCCTGGAGGAATGTGATGGAATAAGCCCTGGCTGCAGGAGTGGGGAAGTTTTTTGGCAGGGAATCTTCAGCTTGGAATGGTGTGACTGGAGAGTGGAAGCTGTCTTGCTCCCTTGATGTCAGCCCCTCCTGCACAGAAGGGTTGTTTGGTGGTGACAGCCATCCCAGAGGGGAATTGCTGACACACACACAACCTCTAAACTGGCTCTTCTGGTTCCTTTGGTGGTTTTAATGAAGCAACCAACGTGCCCTGGGTTTCAAAACGTCAGAAGAAACCAGCAAGCATTGTTAAATTTCAAATACCTCTCTTAAAAGCTCCTCCAGTCTCAGCAGCTTTGCTGGGGGTGGTTTTTAGAGTGTCCTCTTTTTTTTTTTTCCTTGTAGGTTTACCAAGAATCTCTCTCCAGACAAAATCAACCTAAGCACTCTGAAGGGGCAGGGGCAGCTGACCAACCTCGAGCTGGATGAAGAGGTGCTGCAGAATGTGCTGGAGCTGCCCACCTGGCTTGCCATCACCAGGGTCTACTGCAACAAGGCATCCATCAGGGTGAGCAGAGGAGGCTGTGCCCATGGCCTGAGAGCTAAGACCTCCTGTTTCCCTCCTGGGTATTCCTGCTGAGGAATCCTTGTGCAATTCAATCCCCAGGTCCCAACCCCTCTGCTGCAGGTGTGAGGTGTGCTGATTGAATGCTAGGAGATGGCCACCAGAGGACACCTTTGGCAGCAGGTGGTAGGGAATGCTGAGAGAGGCCCAGGGAATGTGTGCTGTAATCCCCCTCACCTTCAGGTGACTTGGTAAGGCAGCAGTGAGGGCTTTGTAGGTAAGAATTCCTAGGAATTCACCCAGATGCTGTCAGACCCCACTTATTTTATATCCAGAGTGTGCTATGGCAAAGAATTTCACAGCTTAACTGTATCTGTACTGTTACTGGAAGACATGGTGAAGTCATTCCCTGTTCATCACCTCCATGTCATTCAGGATTTCTCAGACCTCTCTTTGGTCATTCCCTCCCATTTCCCTCCTGGTTTGATCCTGGAGGAGGTGTCTGTGTTCTCCCTCATCCCTGCTGATTATTTATTTTAAGAAGTAACACAGACATCCAACAGGAGCAGGAAACAAAGAGAAAGAGAGTGCAGTTCTCTGGAAGCCTAAATATGCTGTGAGATATTGTAAAAACAAATTGAACTGAAGTCTTAACTGTTGAAAATGCAGTTTGTGAGAAATGTGTAAATAGTGTGTGTAAAAAGCTGCTCTCTGCACACAGCCTTTGTGCCCACAGTTACCCATTGCCATGTGTAATTCCTGAAACTGTGCATGCACTTGCACTTTTTCACACTGAACTCTTTTACAAATTTCCTCATTGTGCTTTTTTAGAGAAAAAAAATTGTTTCCCAGTTGTTACAAAATGCCAGATTTAATCTCAGTTGGTACTGAGCAGAGTTGTATTACAGGACTGCAAAAGTTTTCAGTATATTGAAGAGATTTGCTGTGAAAGAAATATGGCTCTGCTCTGCCAAGTGGCAGTAAAAATGAGCCTGTCTTGCTCATATGTTCTGTTTTTAGAGTCAGATCTGCTTAATTTAGTAACAAACATTTGTTCCCTCTCCTACGAGAAGTTCAGAGTAAGTGCTGCTGGAAGAAAATAAAATGGATCTTTCTTCAACAGAGTTACTTTTAAAGGGTAAACTCTTTAAGGACAAGAGTCCCATAAAGGGATATGAAAAATCAGCATCTGACCTGCCAGAGTATCTGTTACTTGAGAGGATATTTGAGATCCAAAAGCTGAGTTGGATTTATGGGCCTGGTGGCTGGAATGTCTCTTCACTTGTGTGTGAGCCTGTTTGACCTGGATAATGTGAGCTGTGGCAGGTTGTCCCTGTGGTCACTTCTCAGAGAAGAACTTTGGGCTGAAATGCTTCCCTGCAGTTTCTCAAATTTTCCAATGCAAAAATAACTCTTGTAACCTCAACTTCATTGTTTCAGATCCAGTGGACAAAGCTGAAAACACACCCAATCTGCCTGGTAATGTTTTGTCTTTTGTTCATGCCTTTTCTTCTTCACATTTTTTAATCTCTCCTATTTGAGCAAAGTTCTGTGGAGGGGAACTGTGAAGTACACACTCAGATTTTCATTTGGCCTAAATCCTCCAGGCCCTTAGCACACAGGGGAAAGGGGAGTTCTGTCCTGTTTAGCAGTGAGTGACCTCCCACAAGACCCACATCCCCCAGGATGGAGCTGGGCTGAGCTCTGAGTGAAGTCCAGAGCAACTCAGTGTCTGGTTTTTGTTCCCCTGACACACTTCTGGGGGTTCAAATTACCCAACGATCCTGGAACTGATGGTGTGAGAGCTTTAACACATGAAACTCTTGGAGACACATGAGACTCCAGAGCTTGTTTATCCCTTAGAGTCTCAGCTCCAAGGCTTGCAGGCTGACCTTGAGTCTTGGTCTGGTATTTAACTGCTCCCATGTTGTGTTTGACAGTACCTGGACAAGGTGGAGGTGGAGATGAGAACATGTGAAGAACCTCGGCCACCCAATGGACAGTCCCCCATTGCTCTTGCTGCAGGTCAAAGGTCAGACCCTGAGCCCTGTGGCTTCTTTTTGCCAAGCTTTTTGGGTGGGGGTGGCCACAGTTCTTGATGGTTAACCCTTGGTCTATCTGCTTGCAGGTTTAAGTGTCTCTACTCTTGTTTATAAACATTGAAATCTCTCTGTGTGTAGCCTGAGCTCCACCTGCCTGCAGCAGGTGATGACTTGGAGGGGTCTTCTCTTTGCAGTGAATATGGCTTTGCTGAAAAGGTCGTGGAGGGGATGTTTATTGTTGTCAATTCCATCACTATCAAGATTCACTCCAAGGCTTTTCATGCTTCTTTTGAGCTCTGGCAGCTCCAAGGCTACAGTGTCAACCCAAACTGGCAGCAGAGTGACCTGCGACTCACCCGCATCACTGACCCCCAGAGAGGAGAGGTAAAGGCTTGTGCCTCTTGTGAGCAGCACTTGTGCTACCTCTTGTGAGCAGCACTTGTGCTACCCCAGTCCTCTGGAGCAATTGAGCTCCAGAACTCTCATAGAGGGAAGGCAGGGAGCTTTGGTGAGCTTGCCTGGAACGGGGTGGCTGAGAACTGACTTATGAACAGAACTTTCTCTGGGCTTTTCTAGGCTGAGAGGGTGAAACTGGAGCAGCTCTGAATGCCCTGAATGTGTTTTGTTTTGTTTTGTTTTGTTTTGTTTTGAACTTGGTGTGAGAGAAGAGGTTTGATGTTACCTGGGGCAAGATTTTGGGTTTATACTGGGATCACAGAATGAAAGTGCATTGGATGATTTTCTGTGCCCTTGTTTCACTCCACACCTTCTAAGCTTTTGTGTCCAACCTTGAAGTTGTTGAAAATCTCAGGATTTTCCTGTTTTTCTTCTTCTGGGTAGGTTTTGACATTCAAAGAGCTCACCTGGCAAACACTTCGAATAGAAGCAGATGCCACTGACAATGGTGATCAGGATCCTGTGACTACTCCTCTGAGACTCATCACCAACCAGGGCAGGATCCAGATCTCTCTCAAGAGAAGGGTGAGAGTTTCCTCCATTTTTTTGTGTTACAGCCTCACTGCCTGGTGCAGCAATGATGAGTATTTCCTCCCATGTTGCTCAGCAGCCATTCTTTCCCATCACAAGAGTGGAGCCCAAGGTGCTCTTTCTCTGTTTTCTGTTGGAGACAGCTGTGTTCTTACCAAATGTCAAAGCAGTTTATTTCCCAGGGGAGGATAACATGTATGGAGCAAGTTTTGAAATTTGTTCAAATGTCCCAAGGAAACTGTCATCTCTTTCCTGGGAGATTCAAGCCTGGTAGCCTTATTTTCAGCTGTCATCAGAAATGTGATGTTAAAAAATAAACCATCAGTCCCTGACTCTTCCTTGCTGTTTCAGACCAAGGATTGCAACGTGATGGCATCTAAGCTGATGTTTCTCCTGGATGACCTGCTCTGGGTGCTGACAGACTCTCAGCTGAAAGCAATGATGAAATATGCAGAGTCTCTGAGTGAAGCCATGGAGAAATCTGCACAGCAAAGGAAAAGCTTGGCCCCAGAGTCTGTCCAGGTGAGTAAGTCATGATCTGGATCTTGGTCTGCCAGTGGAAAGGAAGAGACAAGATGAAAGAGATGGATTCTGTTTGTGTGGCATCTGGGTCTTGAAACTTCCCTCAGGGAACATGTGGGATTCCCTGGTGTGAGGTCACTGTGCACTGGTGTTGGGTAATGAAGTGACCAAAGGAGTTGGATCCATTGCCAATAAGCATTAGGGAATGTTCACACTTAGTCACAGGCTGGGTTCTGCCTGGTGGCAGGGAAGAAGTGGTGTGAAGTTCTGTGGGTTTCCAGATTTGGCTGGCACGTGGGAAGTTGCAGAGGGTCCCAGAAGGATTTGATTTGGTAACAAGAAATAAATATCTTCTAGAAAGAATACTTTCTGCCTCTGAATGACAATCTGTATAGGCCTGGGGGAAGGGACTCTGCTTCACTAAATTACAACATAAAATCATAGTGAGCTGTGATGCTCAAGGGAAAGCACTGGTGTCCAGTTTTGCTGATGTTGTTTGGGTTTCTTGTTTTCTTCCTAGTGCTCTGGAGGGAGCTCTTGAGGTTTGCAGTTGTTCTTTGGTTTGCAAGTAGCTTAGCAGTGTGTGAGAACCTTAGAACAGCTGCTTCTACCAGAAACCTTGAACTTTCCCTGCTGCTTTGTTTTCAAAACACTGCCCTGAGTAATGGTTTGAGGAGTGCCACAGAATCCACATGCAGGGCAAAGAAAAAAAGGAGCTTTCAGAGGCAAGGACTGACAAAAAGGAGTATCACTGCTGGTGGTGGAAATGTATTCAAGATAAGTGAACAGTGGCTTCATGTAGAGCAGGCAGAACCACAGAGAGAGAATATGGGAAATTATGAGAATATGGGAAAAGATCCAGATTTCTGGACTCCCTGTTCAGTTTCTGTCCTACACACTGAGCTTGTCTCTCCCTAACAGATCACACCACCTGCCCCAAGTACCCAGCAGTCGTGGTCTCAGCCATTTGGAGTCAGCCCCAATGCAAGCAGCATTGGCCAATACTTTGACAAGCATGACATGAAGGAGTCCTCCTACCACCTCCTCATCTCACGCCTGGATCTGCACATCTGTGATGACAGCCACACTCGGGAGACAGGTACCTGAGAGCAGCACCAGGAGGTTGAAAAAACAGCAATCTGGTCATCAATTCTCTGTCTTGAAGGAGGGTTTTCCCCATGGCAACAAGCATCTCTTGTGTCACTGTTACATTCTGAAAAGGAGGCAGCAGTGTGCCCAGGTGGCCAAGAAGGCCAATGGCATCCTGGGCTGGCTCAGGAACAGCGTGGCCAGCAGGTCCAGGGAAGGGATTCTGCCCCTGTGCTCAGCCCTGGGGAGGCCACAGCTTGAGTCCTGTGTCCAGTTCTGGGCCCCTCAGCTCAGGAAGGAGATTGAGGTGCTGGAGCAGGTCCAGAGAAGAGCAAGGAGGCTGGGAAGGGATCCAGCACAAGTCCTGTGAGGAAGGGCTGAGGGAGCTGGGGGTGTTGAGGCTGGAGAAGAGGAGGCTCAGGGGAGACCTCATCACTCTCTCCAACTCCCTGAAAGGAGGTTGGAGCCAGGGGGGGGCTGGGCTCTTTTCCCAGGCAACTCTCAGCAAGACAAGAGGGCACAAGAGGTCTCAAGTTGTGCCAGGGGAGGTTTAGGTTGGACATTAGAAAGAATTTCTTTCTGGAGAGGGTGCTCAGCCATTGGAATGGGCTGCCCAGGGAAGGGGTGGATTCTCCATCCCTGGAGAGATTTCAAAAGAGCCTGGATGTGGCACTCAGTGCCATGGGCTGGGAACCACGGGGGGAGTGGAGCAAGGGTTGGACTTGGTGAGCTCTGAGGTCCCTTCCAACCCAGCCCATTCTGTGATACATGAATGACAGTCTAATAGTGGCCACAATCAAAATGGTGGCAATCAAAGCAATGTTGTTCTGAAACCTCCTGGGTAATGGCTGGGATTGTAGAGCTGATCATGTTTTCCTTTGTTCTGTTTTCCACAGGCACTATGAAGCATGGGATGCTGGGAGGTGCCATGCAGCTGACCTTCAGGAGGATGGCTTTTGACTATTATCCTTTCCACAAGGCAGGTAGGGAAGTGTGTGGCCTCCCAGCTTCTGGAGGGAGATAAAGAATTTGAATAACAGTGATGCAGTATGGCTTCAGGCAGGACTGGGAGAAAGGCTCCACACAGGACTTGGGACTTAAATCCTTAAATTGCCAGGGTTGATCTAGTTTAGCTGTTGGTGGATGACTGACAAGCTACTGGCAGAGCAGAGTACAAAGAGAGGAATAAGTTGCTGTCAGTCAAAAAGACACAAAGTTGGAACTTTAGATTCCTTTTCAGTTGTTCAAGCTCTGGTTCTGGTTCCTGTGTGTGATTAATCAACTTGGAAGGGTTATAGGATGTATCCCAGGAGAAAATCTGCTTGTGGTTATTTGGGGAATCAAGGAAAAGTGACACTGGCATTCTTCCCAACACTTGAATTTGGAACACTTGCTAGTAGCACCAGCTCTGTTGTGTGAACCCTGCACTTATTTCACTGGCTCTTATTCCACTGGGTACTCAGATCTGGTGTCACTAAAGAGGAATGTGGTACAGATTTACATCTGTTTGAGGGGCCCAAGAGGGTTGTGTGTATCCAGAAACCTCATTTTTTGATGCCGTGGTGTCTGTTTTTGCACAGGAGATGGCTGCAAGCACTGGGTGAGGTACAGTGAAGCAATGGAAACACGAGGGCAGTGGGCAAATAAGTTGGTCTCTGAATTTCAAAGCAAGATTGAGAAACTTTATGAAGAAATGGACCCTGCATTTGCCAGGACTCCACTTTCCCCCTTCAAAAAGAAAACTGGTAATGGTATTTGATAAAAATCCTACTAAAGCGGGAGTTGGGAACAATTTTGCTCCCTCCAGCAACACCTTTAGTTACCTTTCCCCAGCTTATCTGCTGATTTGTTGGTGCAGAAATCCATAGCACACAGAAAACCATAAATGTAGTGGCAAACGGGAGTGACAGCATATTGGAATAACACTGCAGCTACAGACTGCAGTGCTCCCTTTCTTGGCTTATTTAATGAGTTTCTCCCCCACGTGAGTATATAAGGAGTAAATTAAATACTTGAAGCCTGGCAGGTGTTCTTTTGCTGGAGAGCAGACACATCTTTCCCAGTGTTCTTCCTTCAGAAGCTTTTTCCCTGCCCAGCTCCACTCATCTCTTTCTTTTATTGGTGCCCTTAATTCTACTCTGTTAGGATATACATATTGGTCTTGATGGTGAAGTTCCCTGCACAGGAGATGAGTAAAACCCTTCTGGTTCTGCTTTTCCTTCCCCACAGATCCTTCCTTGAGTCCTCAGAAAGGTTCTTCAGACAGAGCCCGGGCACCTCCCAGCACTTTGCCGCGGCTCCGGCACCCGCCCTGGCACCGCCTGCGCTCCAGCTGCGTGGTGGTTCGTGTGGATGACTTGGATGTCCACCAGGTAGGGATCTGAGCAGGGTCTGGAGGTGTTCATGTCATTTTTTATTTATTTTTTTTTAAAAGAAATGTCTTGTATGAGTCAAATAAGTAATGCAAAACTCAAGTCAAGACTCAGATCAAAACTCTGCCCAGAGAACCCCGATGTGGTGGTTACATCGCACTTAAACCAAGTGTGAGCTGAATGTGAATTCAGTGAAAATTTCATGCATAACCACAGAGTTTCTCTCTGTCTGGTCATATCTAGAGCTTGCAGCAAACATCAGGCAGGCCCAGGTTAAAAGATTTCCTGCGTTTGGTAAGTTAGTGAGGGCATGGATTTTTTGACAGGGAAGGAATAAGTTTTTCCTCATGCTTTCTGACTTGGGACAGAAAGCATCACTCTTCTGGATCATCCACATCCTCTCTATCCATTGCAAGAGCATAATCAGTACCAGATATTGTGATGGACTGACCAACATCCTGTTAACCTTGAAGAAAGCTGTAACAGATTTCAGTTGTTTATTCACATCACCTAATTGTGACTGTCACTGCTCTTACTGACAGTGGCAGGAGACAAAGAACTAAATGGCCTCAAAGGAGAGGAGTTGGTAACACTAGCAGGTAGAAGAAGTGTTTTCTTTTCACTTGAAAGCCAGGTATGTTTGATATGCAAATGAGATGGATTGAATACAGGAGACTGCAGGGTCACTGGGACACTTTGTTTTGCCAAATCTGAACTCTGCACAACTGCTTACCCTTGTGTTTTCTCTACACCCTTTCTTTCACCCTTGTGTTTAGGTCTCTACAGCTGGTCAGCAAAGTAAGAAACCCTCCACCTTGCTTTCATGTAGCAGAAAATTCTTCAAACTTCCTGAGCAGGTCTCTGCAATCCATATTGAATTCACAGAGTATTACTTCCCAGACAATCAGGACTTTCCAGGTAATACACCAAGGTTAGCACCTCCCTTCATAAGTTTATTAAAGAATCAGTCAGTGCTGAATTCTTTAGGTGTGTTAACCCTGTTACACATTCTCTTGGGGTCCTTTTTTAAGTTTTGGGGTTTTTTCACCCGTGGGGAAAGTGGGATGGAATTTGCCTGGACCTCAATGTGCACAGCTTCTCCCTTTCATCCAAAGATTTGTCTTCCAGTGGGTGTTGAGGCCCTCTGCATTGGTTTTGGCAGTGCAGGCTCTACACTGAGCTGCAGCCCACCTAAAGCCCTTCTTTGCTGTTATAATCTGTCTTGATTTCTGTTCTTGGTTCAGTTCCCTGCCCAAACCTGTATGTACAGCTGAACAGCCTGGTGCTTACCCTGGATACAGCAAGTGTGCTCTGGATGAACTTCTTCTGTCTGGATCTGTACCGTAGTCTGGAGCAGTTCAAAGCCATCTACAAGTTGGAGAACTCAGGCAAGCAGGATGAGCACTTTGATGTTCTACTGGATGGCTTCCAGCTGAAGGTACCATTCATTTCCTTCCTTTCTCAGTCTTCACTGTTCTTTTCTTCCCCATTGTGGAAGGAACAGGAGACCAGGACATAGCTGGAGTCCAGAATGAGAAAACAAAATCTCTGCCTTTAAATTTCTTCTGGCAACCATTTGTGCTAAGTTTGTTTTCTTTTCTGTTTTTTTTTTTTTAAATCTATGAGCAATAAAAGAGGTGATTGAGTTCTAGTCCATAGCAGTCAGTATTTATGAAAACAGTTTCAAGCAGAAATTGATGTTTCAAGCAGTCAAAAGTAGTTTTCTGGGCTTGGGAATCCACCTTGGCTCATACCATTCCCAGTGGGCCTCCATCTGCTGCATTGATGTCCTGTGGTGTTTGCCATAGGCTGCCCTTGTGAACAGCTCTGTGAGGAGGCTTAAAGGCCTGAAAATACAGTAAATCCTTGAGAGAAAAATCAAAGCAGTGGTTGTAAGCTGAGCTGCTACAAAAGCCATGGGTAATTAAAGAACCTAAAGTAAAACTCAGTTTAAATTCCCTCGTGTCTGTTTCTTCTTCCCTGCTTGGTAAATTCTATTTAATTTTTCAGGTAGGGATAAACTGAGAGTCTTGTCAGAATCACAGAATGTTTAGGTTGGAAGAGACCACCAAGATAATCCAGTCCAACCTTCAACCAACACCATAATCTGCTAAACTCTGTCCTTAAGGACCAGCTCCAGATACCTTTTAAGAGCCCAACTCTTGGGATTTTAGTAAAGATTTAGTAGACTTCTTTAGTAGAGATTTTAGTAGACTTCTCAATTGTTCCTGTGTGCCACAACTGACCTTTTGTGTCAGTGCTGCTTTGAAATTCCTTTCTCACCCCTCTGCTTTCCATGTCTGTCCCCTCTGCCTAGCTCAACATCCCTGTGGAGAAGAAAGTCACTGACCACCCAGATCGTCCCCAGACACTCTGCATCTGCATGGCAAAGCTGACTGTCACCAACACCCGCCATGCTCCCTTCTGCACCTGCCAGGACCTCCAGAGCCTCTTCCGTCAGTTTGCCAGCTCGGAATTCTTCCACTCCAGTTCTGTGAAGTTCCCAAGCTCTCAGGACAGTTTCAGCCTTCTCCACACCCTTTTCCTGCGCCACGCGTATCAGGTGGAGGAGAGGCCTCGGAAGCATCCGGGCTTTCCCCAGCTGCTGCACAAAACCTCTGCCTCTGAAGATCTGTGGTCTATGAATTTCACTGAGCTTTCCCTGGACTTTGAGGGGGCTGAAAGTTCCAAGGGCAGGGCCCTGAGCTTTATTGACCCTTTCCCCCTTTCTGTTTGGGCCTGTCTTCCCAAGAGATGGGCCCAAGCTCAGATGTCCAGACGACAGGAGCTGACTGCCTCAGAGCTGAAAATCAAACCTTCTGCCAGCTTTAGCAATCACTCCAAGAACGAGAGCCTTTCCAAAGAACATGGGCTTTGTCAAAGATCAAAGACTGACCAGGATTTGAAGAACATCTACAAGGTCCCGGAGACACTGGATGTCTTGGGAGAATCTGAGTGTGAACCTGATGATGGGGTAGATGAAAAAGAGCTGGAAGCCTCTGCTGATGTCCATTTCCTTGTGTCCTCACCTGTTCATGTCAAAGTTCGACTCAACCACTACCAATACTTGGTGCTGCTCAGGATGAAAGAAGTTCTGCAAGCACTACAGGAGCAGTTGGCCCAAGATACCCAGAAAGTGACTGGGTCTCCTTTAGATCCCATGTCTGCTTGTGTAGGGGTTGTGTTCCACAGTGCTGAAGTGGCCTTACTGATGAACCCTGCTCCAGGCTCCCTCTTGGAACCCAGATCCCTTGACTCAGACACAACGAGCCTGATCGAGTCAGAGCTCTCACCTTCAGACAGCAAGGAGGGGCTGGCAGAGAAGGAGCTGAAATCAGAAACCAGTTCAGAGAAGGGAACTCACAGTGCCTCAGGGGTCCTGGAGGACAGTGGGATTGAATATACCAATACCAGTCTAACCAGTGTGCCACTGGAGAGACTCCCAAGATCCACAAGTGATGGAGCTCTGAGCACAGCTCCACACAGTAAGAGCATTGAGGAGAAAGGTTTGATAGAGGAAGCCCACGAAGCTGTGGAAGCCCTGGCTGCAGAAGAACCAGCAGAGAGCAGCAGCCATCCTCAGAACCCTCCTGCCTTCCCTTCTAGCCCATCCTCAGACACACAGCCCTCAGGGCGAGGAAATGCTGCTCTTAATGGCCAAGCAGAGCTCATCCCTTTGAAGAACATAGAGGTGGAGTTGTCCAGTGCCCTGCACATCACCAAGGATGCCACCAAGGAGGCTCTGCACGTGACTATGGACCTCACCAAAGAAGCTATGTCCATAACAAAAGATGCTCTGAGCCTGAGCAGGGAGAAGATGACCTCCACCATGCAGAAAATGCTCTCTCTGCCCCCAGCCAAGTGAGTGGACCATCCCCCTGGGCTGCTGGGAAGGGGGGGGGATGTAGGCTGACTGCTCCCTTTCTTTCCATATCATTTGAATGAGGGATAATTAGGTCTTCACCTCTTGGAGGGGGTGGTTTATGTGCACTAGAGGCTGACTTACAAGTGTCCAGAGTCCAGCCCAAAATCTGTATAATCTGGGCCTCTAAGATTGACTTTATCACTGTTGTTTGTTTTTTTTGTTTTTTGTTTTTTTGGTAGGGATTCTGTGCCCAAAGCAGAAGAGGGAGCAGTGACTCCAGGGGGGGGTGGCAGCAGCCGAATGCGTTTTTTCTCCATGAAGAGGACAACATCCCAGCATTCCTTTGACACCACATCTGTGGATGGGAGTGGTCCTGAGGATGGGCTCTCTGTGGACAGTGATGGCAGTGATGGCTTCGTCATGCTCACAGACTCTGGTACCAAGCACTTGGCTTTCTCCTCCTCCTCCTCCTCCCCACTCTTACTCCACACCAGTGAACACTTCTCTGCCGTGGTGTCAGGGTTTAACACTGGCCTGGCAATTAAACCAAGTACCAGATGCTCTCTATTAATCTCTCTCTCCTCCCTGATAAGAAAGGAGAGAGAATAAGGGAGAGAGACTTATGGGTTGGAAACTAAACTACACAACTTTAATGAAACAGTAATGATAAATAGGAAAAATTACTAAATATATACAAATATACAAGAAAATGGATACCACATTCCTCCCCCCTTTCCCCCAATAGCTCTCAATTCACCACCGAGGCTGCAGGGCAGCCCTGGGAAAGTCCAGGCTGGACTCCTGGAGTCAGCAGCAGTTGGGAACTGGAGGCAGGAACACACAGATATGGGCTGGGATGGATCAGGAGCACAGGCAGAGGAACCCACGGGATCCTTCCAGGATGCCAGGTGAAGGAAGGGAGGCAGGAAAGGCAGGAAGGGCAGGCAGCTGGAAGCTGGAAGCAGGAAATCGATGGCTTGGCCCTTGTGATCCCTCAAATTTATACTGAGGATGAGGTGTATGGGATGGAATACTCTGTTTGGTCAATTCTGGCATCTATCTTGTCCGTTCCTCCCCAAAGGAGGCTGCAGGTGGGACCTCTTTATGTTTTCCTCAGAGCTGAGCAGTGTCCTTGGCTCTGCACACCAGTCTCTAGCAGTAACTATAAACATCAAGTGTTATCAGTCCTAGAAACACACACTGAGAAACTTGCTGTTCATTTCAGCAAGTGCAACTACTCACAAGAGACTTAGCTGAAAGCAAAAGTACAAGACAGAAAATCACCTTTACCCTGGCCCAAACCAGGACACATGGGCAGTTGTGCTGTATGGAATTACCTTGGGCCTCTCCTTCTTTTTGAAGGTCAGGAGTGGTTCACCCCCAGCAATTCCCTCTGTTTTGATAGGTGCCTTTTCTGTGAGATGAGGAGTACAAATAAGTGGGGAGGGGGATCCCTGTGCATCACAGGGACATTCTCAGGCATTTGGCCACACTAAATGTGTGCAGGGGGCTGGGTGGTACACAGCATTTAGGAAGGGGTGAGTGAGGGCTGGTTGGAATTAGGGCACTCTGAGCATTTCAGTGGATGTCTCTCATTTCAGCTCTGCATTGGTTAAATTTATCTGAGGAGCTGGAGAGAGTTCCCCACTGGATGGTAAAGCTGATAGGCTGTGAGATTCAGGTAGTTATTGAGTTCAGGGCTTCTTACAACCAGAAAAAGAAAGAGGATCAAGTTGTTGTTATGCCTTTCATTTCAGAACCCAGCCTGGACCCTCTTCCCTCAGGGAATCTTCCTCAGGCCCACAATGACACAGGCAGCAGAGCAAGCCTGGTGGCAGAGGATGAGAGTGGAGTGTCCCCTGAAATAAACAGCTCGACTTCCCAGAGTGAAGACCCCAGGCTTCAGCTGGTCAGTTTTGTCCCTTTTCACTGCAATTCTGTCTCTAAGTGAACGTGGGGGTGTTTGTTTTAATGAGTGAGCTTTATGCTTGCTGCTCCAGGTGTCTGTCCTCGTGCTGAAGATGAATGATGTCAACTGTGCAATAGAGGCACGAGGTGATGACTTGTCTCTTGCTTTACAAATCATGAACGTGGTCCCAGAGCAACTGAGCAATGTTGGGATGTGGCAGTACCTCCATGGCTACCTGGGTAAGACCCTGGCTCTTGAAATCTGCTCCTTTCATAGCCCCATTTTTATGACTGGTTGTTCTACCTGCCAGCCCTCAGTCAGTGTTCCACTGGTTACTCCAGTGTTAAGGTTTAGAATTTTTAGGATTAAATACAAAATGTGTGAGGGAATGGGGATGATCAGAACCTTTCTGGCAGTGGCTCAGATCTGGGGTTTGAAAGATGTTTCTGAAGTGCCTGCAAAGTCAGTGCCTTTGTCATCAGAGACTGCAGTTTTCCTGATTGCTGTGAGGATGCATGAAATTAATTAAGAGAGTGAGTAAAGCTATGCAGGGAAACCTGAAGTTATTCCTGCCCTGAGAATCGTGCTTGGGGGCTTCCCCAGGGCTACATCCCGAGGCTTTGCTGCCCGTGGCCACGAGGGGGCAAAGCAAAATGGGAGCTGAGCTGGTCCTGAGAGTGGAATGACAGAGGGTGGGGAGCTTGTGGCCAACTCCTGGCTGTGCAAATCACAGACTGGTCCCAAAGTGTGGTGGGATGGTGAGAGAGAGAGGGATGTGACTGGAGGCCTAAACAGGTTCTGGTGTTTGTTTTTTTGTGATGTGGACTCTGAGTTGTTTGGAATTTGTTAATGTGAAGGATGATTTCAGGCTGCTGCCCTTGTGAACTTGGCTCCAGTTCTGGGAGTGTCCAGTTCTGGGCCCCTCAGCTCAGGAAGGAGATTGAGGTGCTGGAGCAGGTCCAGAGAAGAGCAAGGAGGCTGGGAAGGGATCCAGCACAAGTCCTGTGAGGAAGGGCTGAGGGAGCTGGGGGTGTTGAGGCTGGAGAAGAGGAGGCTCAGGGGAGACCTCATCACTCTCTCCAACTCCCTGAAAGGAGGTTGGAGCCAGGGGGGGGTTGGGCTCTTTTCCCAGGCAACTCTCAGCAAGACAAGAGGGCACAAGAGGTCTCAAGTTGTGCCAGGGGAGGTTTAGGTTGGACATGAGAAAGAATTTCTTTCTGGAGAGGGTGCTCAGCCATTGGAATGGGCTGCCCAGGGAAGGGGTGGATTCTCCATCCCTGGAGATATTGCAAAAGAGCCTGGATGTGGCACTCAGTGCCATGGGCTGGGAACCACGGGGGGAGTGGAGCAAGGGTTGGACTTGAGGATCTCTGAGGTCCCTTCCAACCCAAATGGTTCTGGGATTCTGTGACTCTGCATCCAGACAGACCCTAAAGGACTTTTCCAGATACCTATTTTATGTTTCTGTCTGGTGCCATCTTCTGCAATGAGATCTTCCTGCTCTAGCTCCAGCAGGTGCAGAGAAACCTTCAGTCCCTGAAGCCATCAAGGCCCAGCCAGAAGTTTGCCTGCGCCTGGAAGTTGGACCCAAAGCTGCTCTGCACTCCCCTCTTGCTGTTCAGAATGGTTTCCTTCAGCTGCTGCTCCACAGTTACACAGCAGAGCTCTTCATGTCCTTCCTTACCAACCTTGGCCCCTTCCTTGAGGATGAAATCATTCCAGAGGTGATCCCCATGGAGATAGAAGTTGTGGATGCCAAAATCACATTGAAGGTGAGTGTGTGGGGAACTGGAGCTTTCCCCCTCCAGGATGGGAGCCTGGGCAGAGCTCACTTGCAAGAATCTGCTTGGGGAAAGGTGGTGTGGGCCTCTGTTTTCCTGACAACTCTTTTATTTTGCTTCTACAAGCTGCCTTAGGGATGATTGAGTAACACAGTGGAATTGTTGGGTGATCAGATGGTGGAGAAATGGGAGCCTGGCACTCAGATTCTCTGCCCAGCTTTGTTGCTGACCCATTTTTTAGGCTCAAGGGAAAGAAATAAACACCTCATGCTCCAAATGATTGTGCAGAACAGGAAATATTTGACATTTTCTGTAAACATTTTGAGATTACAGATGAAAAACATGATGCAGAGGGGGTTGATATTTAGGAGGGGGGCACTGACAAGTTCTTGATTAAACCTTTTTGGCAGCAATGCTTTGGCTCCACTCACCACCAGGAGCTCAGTGTTGCTGCACAGCAGCATGAAAACCTCCAGACTAAGGGATATTTTGGCTCTGGATTATTGGCTGGAGGTTTGACACAGGGATTAGTAGGATGACAACTGTGAGAGCAGCCTTCAGGGTGATTGGTTTAGGCCTTTCAGCCTTTTATTATAGATATGACAAGAAATCAAGACTCACATGCAGCTTGTATCTAAATCCAGGCTTTTCCAGATGGGGGGTGACCTTGGTAAGCTCTGGCAGTGCTGAAGCTCCTGTGAAGGCTGGGGGCAAGGGGAATCAATTTGGAGTTGCCAGAGCTGTCAGAGCAGCTCATCCCTTTAATTTTTTTTTTTATTTCTCCTTTGTTTTGTTTTTTTTTTCCCAGGATGACACCCCCCAGGTGTACTCTACCTCCCCTGGCCCTGTTCCCATCACCTTGGCAGTAGATCACATCATTGTGAAGCGAAGGGATGATGGAGTCTTCTATCTAACAGGTCAGAAACATCAAGGAAATTTGGTTTATTTCCCTCCAGCCCCTGAGGCTGAGCTGAGGGAGACTGGAACTGAAATGTCACTGTTGCAGCTGGGAGGATGGGCTCTGGAGTGTGAGCAGTCTCTGCTTCTCTTCTCTGCACTCACTTCTACCTGAATGGGGAAATAATCTTCAGTTTTCATTGCAGGCACCCAGGTCCTTGGGCTGCCCTGCTCTGTTCCTTGCTTTGTGCATTCATTCCCCCAGTCATTCCTTGCTGGTTTGGTGCTTTGTTTGGACAGCAAATTTGATACCCCAGGCAGAGCAGGTTAACACCTGAAGCAATGAACTGGCAGCCTGAATTCATGCCTGATGGTTTTTTGAGCTCCCAGTCAGGACAGATTACTGCTTCCTCCCTTGCTTTAGTTTCTCCATGGGAATGAGATTTCCCCCTGTCCCTGTAGAAAAAGAAAAAAAACCTCAAGTTATTCTTTATATCCTCATAGCCCTGGTGTAGAAATGTCCACACCTGAACTTTTTCTGTTCTTCTTTCCAGCCCCACAAGGGGAGGGCTCATCAAAACAGGAAAAACCTGTGTCAGCTCTTCAGGAAGAGAAGGCCCCAGTGGAGTGTGTCTCAGCAGCCCCAGCAGCAGGAACTTGTGGACTCCAGGTGAGTCAGGGCTGCCTGCTGCTGTCTGGACAAAGTAGATACTGAAAAATTGAGTCTTTTGCCTTCATAATTCTGCAGTTACCAGTAGGTGTGGTGTGTTGCAGACAGGCAGGGCACACAAAAGCAGCTTGTACCTCCTTGTACAGGCTTCCTGAGAAATTAGGACACCTTGCTCAGCATAAACTCTTCTGTTCCCTCTCAGGATTCAGTTCTTTATTGGCTCTGTCTTCCCACTGTGTCCAGATCTGTGTCAGATAAACAGGAATCAGGAGGTTCCCACAAAGAGAGGGATGTTTTGTCTGAGCAGTCAGTGTTGCAGTCAGGGAGTTTCAGTTTCCTTCAAGTTTTTGCTGTTCAGTTTGAAATTTCTTTGGATTTTGCTGCTTATATGTGGAATTTAGATAACTTTTTGGTTTTATTTTTATTCTCTAATTATTTGCTGTTTGCTGCCAGGTCTACTTGGCATCTAAATTGATCACTTGCTATGGAAAAATACATAATAAGAGAGCAGTGTGGCCAACAGATAGAGAACTAGATTCTCTATTTGGATTCTGTTCACCACTTGGGGTCCTGTCACTTCTTTTCTCATCTGTCTCTTCCATTTAGTGCAGAGACTTTTTTTTTTCTTCCCATTCACAGAATCTTGTGAAACAGTGCCCTGACCAGAACTGGATCACAGAAGTATCACAGTAGCTTAGTTTCAATTTATTTTCTGATGCTGGACCAAATGAAAAGGCCAAATTCTTGAGTAAAAATATTTATGAGAGCTCCAGTTCAAACCTGTCCTGTGCCATGAACTGCAGTGGGATCTCATGGGCAGTATTAGAAGACAGAAATCAATTTTCTTCATGGAGACAAGAAACAGGAAAGCCAGGCATGTGCTTCTTCCAGCTCCCATCTTAATTTTAATCAATCTTTAGAGGTGTGTCAGGACAACTTAGAAAAGAAGCTTGTAGATCAGAGCCCATTTTTTTCCTGCTTTGTTAGCACCATTATCTTCAGCCAGAATCAGCTGGTGGCTTTACAGGAGGGAAAAAACCCCACAAAACAACAAACTTTGCCCACAGGAAGTCTTGTTCCTGTGCCTAGGGATGTGAAGGGAAATTTTGGGAGCAAACAGTCCTCAGACAGCTGTCACTGGCAGCCTGAGCTGGCTCTGGTGACACAGGTCTGGGAGTCAGCAGGCACCAGTTGGCAAGGATTTCTTCAGGTGGGTCAGGGGCTGTGTGGCATAGTGCAATTCATCCCAAAAACTCCTGCTTTGGTTTTCCTCTTGGAACAGAGTGGTGTAGTCTGGAAGTTACCTGTGGAAACTCCTGGTTTGTTTTGTTTGTCTCTTGCAGTTAAAGGAAGTGCCTGAGTTGCAAAGGGAGCTTCAGAGCATGAAAACAGCCCTTGCAGAAGCCAACAAGGAGAAGGCACTTCTTCTGCAGGAAGTTAGGAAATACAATCCCCTCTTCCAGCTCTGACAGGGAAGGCACAGGCTGTGGCTGCTCAGGAGGAGCTCAGGAGGAGAGGAGATCACCACCAGCACTGTGGCAGCTGCTTGGATTCTGCTGCTGCTCAACAGGTCAGCCTCCTGGAGACTGCTCACCTCAGAGAATGGGAACCAACTGGGACTGCAAAATGAACTGGGAAGAGGGAGAAAGCACCTGGCTGAGCACCAGGGCAACAACCAGAAGGCATCAGCTGTTTGCAGCCCCTTTTTTTCTGTCCTGGCAGTGTGTCTCTGGCACTGAAGCAGGGCAGTGGGCAGCCTACAAACAAAAGGTCAGAAATTAGGGGGGGGACACACTCACAACCCAGCTCTTCATCCATGGGTGGCAGTGACTCTGCTTTCAGCCTTCACCTTTTGTGGGGACATCCAGAGATGCTCCTCAGTGGGGTTTCAGCTTCCTTCAGTGTTCTTGCCTCATCCCCCTTGCCAAAGAACACAGCAAGAGGAGCACAGGAGGGTGCCAGAGGATAGGTATGGCAGGAAACACTGAAACACTGCTCAGGGCTCTGGTGGGGAAGCACCTGCACTGTCAGGTGAAAAACAAACAGGGGGTTGGGGGCTGTGAGAGATGCAGGAGGGATTTTCATCTGGAGGAAGGGGGCTACAGCTCATTATTCCCTCAAGAACAGAGGAAAGGAATTCCTTCAGACTTCTCTTTTCACCAGTAATTTGTTGTGTCAAGGCAGAACTCTTGGAGTTAGCCTGAGTCTGATTTACTTTCTCCCTTAACCCCACACTGCTTGCTTTAATGATGCAGAAAAACAAGGGAATTAATTTCTTTCCTTACAGAGCACCCTTTAACCTTTCTTCAGTTTTACTGTCAAAGAGCAGGGCTGAAGGAAATTGGGTTAAGTCACGGGGTGAGGTGACCTCTGTGTTTTCTTGAGGATGGAAAGTCCCAAACTGTTGTGTGCCAGAGTTTGAGCAGTGGAGAGAGAGAGGGAGGGAGAGAGGGAAAGAAAGAGGGAGGAAGGAAGGGAGGAGGAGCAGCAGCAGCACTGACTGCACTGGGAAGCAGCCACCTGCATTCTACCTGGCCCTGTGGTTTTCTTAGCACTGAGCTGATGCCTGCTCTGAAAAGTCTTCTACCAGGGCTGTGCTGGAATGTGGGTCAGGAACAGGGAGCTGCCCAGGCCCCCTGCCTGGAGCCTGACACTGCTCACTGCTTGCTGTGGAGTGGAGGTGAAGCAGCAGGTGGTGGTTGGGTTGAGCTTGGTTTGTGTTCTTGCCTTTTCTGGAGCTGCTTTCCAGAAAGAGGGAAGAGTCTGTGTGGTCAGGGAGTGACTTGATTTATAAGGAAATAGCATCTGAAAGTGTGGAAGGGAATAAAGAAAGCTCTAGTAAAATATGAAGTAGACACTGATTTTAAGAAGTAAAAAAGGAAATGTCATTTATCAACAGCAAGGATCAAATCCACTCCTGCAGGTGAATTGTTACCTGGTTTCTTGGCTCTGCTGATCCAGCCACTGTGTGGTCAATGTGCTGAAGGAAGGAGCTGAAAGGGGCAGCTGTGGAGGGAGAAGCTGTTCTGGAGGAGAAGTTCTGTGTTCTGATCCAGGAGGGTCTGACTTGCACCCCCCTCAGTGTTGTGGATGAGCACTCATTGCCTCCCCCATCACACACACACCTCCTTCCATGTCTGCACTGTGGATTTTATCTTAGTTCAGACCTTGGTTTGGATTTTTCCAGATGGCTTTTGTGTCTGTGTACATCTCATGCACAGGCTTTTTAGTGCATGAAGCAATTGCCACCCACTGAGTGATTGGAAAAAGTGACAGATTCTATTTATTAATCAGATGAAAACTTCAGTAGGCTATAAAGTGTAAATAACCCTTCTTGAGGGTGTGTTTCCTGGCTGAACTCACTCCCCAAACTTTGAATGGATTTTTCTATTTTTAGAAAAAAATGGATGTATTTCTATTTTTGGTTTAGCTAAAACCAAGGCTTTCATACTGCTCACTGGGCAAGGAGCAGCCTCTGATTTACCACAATCAGCTGAGGCCTGGAAACCACAGCAAAGCAAGCAAACAACTTGGGAGTTCAGGTTTTCCTACTGTGCTCTCCCATCCTTGTCCCTTTGCCCAGCTCTGGAGCTGTTGAACACTTCTCCCTCAACAAGCACTCCTGAGATCATTTGAGTCCCTCATCAGCTCTAGGGGCACCAGGACAACTTGGAGGCACTGCTGTGGTTTGTGGGGAGCCAGGAGTGGATTCCTTGTGGTTGGCAGCTTTCACTTTGCAAAAAAAAAAAAAAAAAAAAGGATATGTGAGAGAGGCATCAGAACAACTCCTCAGATGATCATTTGCACTCTGGCTTTGTCTCCATGAGACAGAAGGGAGCTTTGGACACTTGTTGGAATTAGTCCTGGCTTGCAGGGTTGTGCAGACAGCCCTGGGGTGGCTGTGCTGCTGGAGCTGTGTTTCTGCCAGGGGCTGACTCTGCCTCCCATCAGGTGGGAGCCTGAGCTGCCCTCTGGGAGCAGCCACAGAGGAATTAAAAGGAATTGCCAGGGGCAGAAGCAGGGGAGCTGAGCTGGGCTGCTTGGTGTGCTCATGCTCCCCACCCACTGAGCCTGGGCTTGCTCCAGTGTTTGGATGCTGTGACTCCTGCCAGATGCTTTCCCCTCTCCTCCTCTTCTTCCTCCTCTTCCTCCTCCTCCTCCCTGTGGGACATTCCCAGCAGTTCTCTCTGGAGCCCTCTCTGTGCCCCTGCTTGGCACAGCCTTTGTCAGGACAGATTTGAGGTGCTGCCAGTGATGGGGAAGGCAAGAGAGCAGCTGCAGGGCTGTTCTCAAGAGGAAAATGCACTTTAACTTTCCCAGCATCAGCAGAGACTCCAGCAGTCAGGGCAGGGGTTCTGAAACCCCAGTTCTCTGCCCTGGTGAACAAAAACTCCTGCTGGGAGCTGGGCTGGGGGCAGGAGAAAGGAGGTAACAAAGCATTTGCATGGCTGGGCTTGGTGTGGAACAAACTGCTCTGCCAGCAGCTCCCTGTCAGACCCCCAGAGCCCACCCAGGCAGAAGTTGAACTCTGTAACTCAAACCTCTGCTCCTCTGCTTGCTCCCTCTCTGCTGTGAAGCAAGAAATGTGTTTGCCTTGGTGGAATGCAATGGTATTCTGATTTTTTTTTTTTATTATTATTCACTAATGGCTTGAAACTGGGAGGTTTCCTTTCTTCTCTTCCCACTTTTCCCAATGTTTTGTTGGACTGGGTGTCTCCAGCTTCACCCCCAGCCAGGCTGGGGAGTGAGGGGGGTGTCTGCTTGCTGGGTCACACAAGCCCTGAGCCCTCCTTCCCACCTCAGAGCTGAGGCCAAGTTGTTTACAGCAAATTTCTTGCCTCAGCCACTCCAGTCAACTGGTTTTGTTTAAGAATTAAAGCTCTTCCACTGTTTTGTTTGGAAGTACCAGGAAAAAGTACTGTAAAACAAAACCTGTGTCCTTCCCCCAGGGCACACGAGTGGGAGGGCAGCTCCCTCCTGCCTCTCCACTGCTGGTAGCAAAGTTTACTTTTGTTTTAAAGCCTTTTATTTAAGGTCTCTTTCTCTGTTCTGATGAGAGCCAACTTAATCCTTGGTGTAACTACACCACAGTTACCCTGGGAAGAGCACATGGCCTCAGCACCTTTTCCATTTTGTTTGGAGCTCCTGGGGGGACTGCTCTGGGTACAGGTGGGGAATGTGCAAGTCTGACTGGAATTGGAGTTTTAGGCAGTTTTGGAACTCTGCAGTGAATTTCCACTCATGCATTTATTGGTTCTATGAACCATGACAAGAAATTAAAAGTTGTTAACCTCCTTCCAGGCTCCTGGTTTGGTTTGGTTTTTTTTTTTT
>NC_092446.1:5921119-5996366 GCF_036169615.1 Heliangelus exortis
AAAAAGACACAAAGGGAAAAGATAAGAAAGAAGAAGATAAAAAAGGAGAGGAAAAGAGTTCAGCTTCAAGAAAAACAAAGACAGAGGAGGAGAAATCCCAGCCAGAGGTGGAGAAGGCAGTGGAGAAGAAACAGGAGACGAAGGCAGGGGCAGAGAGCAGCCCCTGCAAGCCCCCTGCCCCCAGCCCTGCAGATCAGGCCAAGGCTGACGAAGCCTCCAGCATTTTTGATGAGCTCATTGAGAGGGTGAAGAACAACGATGCTGAGGTGACCGAGGTGAACGTGAACAACTCAGACTGCATCAACACCGAGACCCTGGTGCGCTTCACCGAGGCCCTGGAGTTCAACACCGTGGTGAAGCTCTTTGCCTTGGCCAACACCCGCGCCGACGACCATGTGGCCTTCGCCGTGGCCATCATGCTCAAGTCCAACAAGGTGCTGAGGAGCATCAACCTGGACTCCAACCACATCACGGGCAAGGGCATCCTGGCCATTTTCCGTGCCTTGCTGCAGAACAGCACCCTGACGGAGCTGAGGTTCCACAACCAGAGGCACATCTGTGGGGGCAAGACGGAGATGGAGATTGCCAAGCTCCTGAAGGAGAACACCACGCTCCTGAAGCTGGGCTACCACTTCGAGCTGGCGGGGCCACGCATGACTGTCACCAACCTGCTGAGCAGAAACATGGACAGGCAGAGGCAGAAACGCCTCCAGGAGCAGAAACTGGCACAGGAGAAGAAAGACCTCCTGGAGGTGCCCAAGCCTGGAGCTCAGCCACGTGGGTCCCCCACGCCGTCCCCACAGCCGTCCCCCAAAGCTTCCCCCAAAAGCTCTCCTAAGAAAGGGGGGGCACCCGCTGCACCACCCCCACCTCCTCCTCCTCTTGCCCCCCCGCTCATCAGCGAGGACCTGAGGAACTCCCTCTCCCCGGCCACGCAGAGGAAGTTGGGAGAGCGGGCACTGCCGGCCCAGGAGAAGAATTCCCGGGACCAGCTGCTGGCAGCCATCCGCTCCAGCAACCTCAAGCAGCTCAAGAAGGTAAGGGCAGGGCCCTGGGAGCCCAGGGTGTCCCCACTGCCCCCTGCTAACACGCTGTCTCCTCTGGCAGGTGGCGGTGCCGAAGCTCCTGCAGTAGGGACCTGGGGGGGGCTTTGTCCCCACGGCCCGGCGTGGCAGCCCAAGGGACAGTGGCCCTTCTCCTGTTTCCATGACGATCCCTGTGGGACCCTGCAGTGACCGATGCCGAGGAGCAGCGATCCCTCTGGGACAGACGGACAGACAGACAGAGGGGTTGGCCCCAGGAGGCCACCACGGCCCCTCTGCACCTCGTGGCGGGGAAGGTGTTGTCATATTTGTGATGTTGACGGTTGTGAAGCCCCCAAGGTCGCTCTTGGGGCCACCACCACCCCCCCCACCCGCCTGGAGCACCGGGGACAGCGGGATGAGGAGGGGTCTGCAGGGGTGGGGGGGGGGGGCACCCAACATCCCAGCTTGCTTGAGGGTCCCCAGCCTGGGGTGAGCAGAAGGACCCTCCTCACCTGGCAGGGGACAGCCAGACCATTGTCACCTCAAAGCTGGTGTCCCCAGGGGGGTCTCAGGGTTGGGGAGGGTCAGAGGGGATGGGGGCAGCAAGAAGAGAGGGTGGGGGCTAGAGCCTCCAGGACCAATTTTGGAGCTTTTCAGCCCAATTTAGGGTTTGGGGGTGGTTAGAGGTTTTCTCTTCTTGACCCCCACTCTTGATGTGACATCTCCCCCCCCACAACTGTCCCCCATGTGGACACCGACCCTGGGGACAGCAGGGACACCCACCTGGGGACAGCAGGGTGGGCTCCCCGGAGATGGGGAGATAGAGAGCAGTGGGTGGCACACAGGGGACACTGCCTGTCCCCAAGGTGGGTCTGGGGGCCACGCTGGTGCCCCCCGCCGGGAAGCCACCTTGGGGACGTGTATGATGGCGGCCACTGCATCAGCAATAAACGCTCACCCAGCACTTGCCACCGCCTCGGGGACACTGAACCCTGCGGTCCCCTGGGGTCCGGGGGGGTGGCATGGGGGGGGGTGGTTTGGAGAGGTGCTCAGACACCGGCTGGGGGAACCACAGCTCCACATGGAGACCCCAAACTGGGCATCCCGGTTCTGGCGGGACACCCCGGACCGGACCGCCCCGGACGCGACACCCCGGGGGATATCCGGACACCCCGGGGGGTCCGAGCACCCGGAGTCTGGGCTCCCGCCGGCAGGGGGCGCCGTAACGGTACCGGTACCGGCAGCACTCGGTATCAGCCGCCAGGGGGCGCCGTAACGGTACCGGTACCGGCAGCGCTCGGTACGAACCGGCAGGGGGCGCTGTAGCGGTACCGGCAGCGCTCGGTATCAGCCGGCAGGGGGCGCCGTGACGGTACCGGGGCCGTGGCCCCGCAGAGCCCCGGGGCGGTCGGTAGGGGTCGCGGTGCCGCCGTTGCCGCTCGGGCCGGGGAGGTTCCGCTCGGTCCCGGGGCGCTCGGGATGGCGAAGGCGGCGGAGGACAAAAGGCGCAGCGGCGGCGGCGCTGGGGCGATGGGCGCTGGGGCGGCGCCATGAGGAGGAGGAGGAGGAGGAGGTGGCGGCGGCGAGCATGGCGGCGGCGGGAGGAGGCGGCGGCGGGGCGCGGCGGGGTCTGCTGAAGCGGAAACCGAACTTCACGCTGCAGGAGATCGACATCCTGATGAGCGAGGTGCTCAAGTACGAGCAGCTGCTCTTCGGTGCCGCCGCCAGCACCGTCAACGCCTACGAGAAGCAGAAGATCTGGTGGCGCATCACCAACAAGATCAACGCGGCCGGGCGGAACCAGCGCGACATCGGCGAGGTGAAGAACCGGTGGCGGGGACTGCGCCGGAGGGCGAACGATAAAATCACCCGGCACCGGCAGGAAAGGCAGGGACCGACCGCTCGGTCCGCCCCGAGACCAGGCAATGGAAACGGCAATGGGAACGGCTCCGGGCCGGGACCCCCCGAGCTCGGCCCCGGGCCCGCTCCTGGTTGGGGACAGCGCGGAGCCGCCGCCGGGATGGAGCCGCCGGTTCTCAGCGTGGAGGTGGCGGCACCGCACGGTGGGTGCGGGGAGGAGAGGGGGGGACAGGGACACGGGGCACCGGGACCAGAACACAGTGGACAGGGAAACGGGGGACCGGGACAGGGACATGTGATACCGGGACACGGTCACGAGGGACCAGGACATGGATGGATAGGCCGGGACATGGACAGGAGGAACCGAGACAGGGACTTAGGGATCGGGACAGGGAAATGAGACCGGGATGTGGGCACCAGGGACTGGGACAGGTGCAGGAAGGGACTGGGTCAGGGACATGGGGGACCAGGGCAGGGACAGGGGGTCCTGGGGAAGGGGGTCACTGGGACCAAGATGGGTGCATGGAAGGACTGGGTCAGGGACACGGGGGACCGGGACCAGGATGCAGACATGGAGGATCAGGACAGGGGCATGGAGGGGCAAGGAAAGAGAAAGAGGACCAGGACAGGGACATTAGGGCAGTGGGACCAAGGCAGGTGTGTGGAGTGACTGGAACAGGATCACAGGAGATCAGGACCAGGACAGGGACACTGGGACCATAACAGGGGAACTGGGACATGTATAGAGGGACATAGGCAGGAAGATGGAGAACTGGGACAGGGACGTGGGGGACAGGGACATGAGGGCACTAGGACAGGTGTATGGAGGAACTGGGACAAGGAGAAGGACATGAGAGACAGGAGCCCTGGGGAGGGACCAGGACACAGACACAGGGGAACAGGACAGGAATATGAAAGACTGGGACAGGGACACAGGGGAGCAGGACTAGGGCAGATCCATGGGGTGACAGGGACCAGGATGTGCCAGGATGCAGGGGGACCAGCACATGGGGGACCAAGTCAGGGACATGGAGGGCTGGGACAGGGATGTTTGGGGACGAGGATATTGGGGGGACAGGAAAGGGACAAGGGGGACAAGAATGTGGGGTAACCAGGACAGGGACACTGGGGACAATAACAAGGGTACTGGGACCAGGACAGCAGGATGCCAAGATCTGGATGGTGACATTAGGGGCTGGGACCAGGACAGGGACAGGACAGTGGCAGGGGACCAGGATGGTGGCAGGAGCACCGAGACCAATTCAGAGACATGGGGGGACCTGGGTCACAACAGGGGACTGGCACCAGGACAGTGACATGAATGGACTGAGACCAAGACAGGTCCACTGGGGACTCGGACCAAGACAGGGATGTGGAGGTAACTGGCAGTAGGACAGGGACATGTGGGGACCAGGACAAGGACATGAAGATACCAGGGCCACACAGGGACATGGGGACCACATTCAGGGCAGTGATCCGGGAGTCCTGGGACCAGGAGAGGAACAGTGGCCATGGGACAGGGCTGGCCCACACTGAGGGACACAGGTGGGACCAGGACTGGGTGCAGGAGAGGGGACACAGGAGGACGAGGGCGCTGGAGACAGAAGAGGGGTCCGGGTGGCTCGGTCCCTGGGGCTCTGGGGACACGGGGGGTCCCGCCAGCTGCCCCGTGCTCTCCGTCCCTCCCGCAGGCGTCAAGGGGGAAGCGGTGAAGGAGGAACCGGTGGAGGTGAAGACCGAGCCCTTCCCCGGGCCCGGCCCCGAGCGCCGCACATCCCGCTCGGGCCTCCGCTCGCCCGGTGAGGTGTGCGAGGGCTGGAGGAGCCGCAGCCCCCCGCACCCCCCAGAACTCCCCCTGGGTGACCTCAGCGGGCATCAGGAGCCCCTGGGCTCGGATTTCCCCAGCGCCCTCTTGGAGCACGAAGCCCCTCCCCACCTCACTAACTGCGGTGGGGGCCAAACGGGACCCCCGGGGGGGGGGACGGGGACGGGTTTATTGGAGGAGGGGAGGGGGGGGTCGTCACCCGATTGTCCCCATCTGACGCCAGCTGAAAAACGCATCGTGCAGTCCAACGAGCGGCTGGTGCAGGAGGTGCGGGCTTTCCGCCGGGAATATGCCGAGAGCCGGCGGGAGACCAGCGGGGTCCTGCGCCTGATGGCTCAGGCCTTGGGGGGGCTCAGCCGCAGCCTGGCCGAGATCCGGGACCTCTACCTCCAGGAGCGGGGGGTCCCCAAGCCCTGACACCCCACTACCACCACCCCCACGCAGCTGGCTGTGTGACCGCCCTCCCCAACCTTCTCCCCTCGGGGATACTTCCCCCTCCTGTCCCCCCCCACCCCTTTCCAGCACCTGGTTTGTTTATTTTTTTTTTTTTCTTCTTCCCTTCTGCCCACTTGAATAAAAGTCAGAGGTGGTCCCCCCTCCCCCCCCAGATCATGCCCTCCCCCTCCCCATGGTGTCGTTGAGGGGTTTGGGGGGGGGAGGCAATGGGAGATGGGGCAGTGGTTTGTGCCCCCAACCCCCGGGATTTGGGATGGATGGATGGATGGATGGATGGATGGATGGATAGACTGGCCTCACACCTGCAGCCCGCCCCCCTCCCTCCTTCCCAGAATTTGCTATTCTCTGTCCCAAAACCATCCTTCTCCCCACCCACCCACCCTTTTTGAGCAGTGGGGCTGGGAACTGGCCATCCAACCCCAATTCCAGATGGAGAAGCCCTGGGAGGGGAAGAGGAACGAATTGTGTGTGTGTGTCCCTGCATCTCCCTGAGGAGGGGTCTGGGGTTCTGACCCACACCCCCACCCCCCTCAGGATGGAGCAACCGAGACGACACCGTCCGTGGGGCACAAGTTTAATGTCAG
The DNA here is from genome assembly GCF_036169615.1 of Heliangelus exortis. NCBI lineage: Eukaryota > Metazoa > Chordata > Aves > Apodiformes > Trochilidae > Heliangelus > Heliangelus exortis. Next base: position 5,926,870 of record NC_092446.1, read on the forward strand.
CCCAGGGAGGGGGACACGCCGGGGCGGGGGGTGGGTGTGCAAGGGTGCAGCGAGGCTCAGATCTTCCCCCAGCCCCCCCTTGGGTGCTGCCCCCCCCTCCATGGGTGCACCCAGGGCGGAGACACCCACAAAGGGCTCAGTGTGCGGGACAAGAGCCACCCTGTGCTGGTGGCACCGCGTCACCCCTGCCACCGCCGGGAAGGGCCCGATCCTGCCGGGGGGGTGCGGGGGACGGAGGGGTTGAGGGTCCCCGGCCCAGTGATGGGTGGGGGGGTGCTGGGGGTGCTCAGGCTCCGGGGTAGGTGGGCTGTGGCGGAGCGTACGGCGGAGGAGCTGTGGGGGGGAGTGGGATGGGGGGGTCAGATCCCACCAATCCACTGGAACCAGCTGGGGAATAGGGGGGGAGGGTCCCCAATTTCCCTGCCTTGCCCCACCCCCCGCGTGCTCACCTGTGGGGTTGTAGATGGGGGGTCCAGAGGGGTACAGTGGGTACTGAGCAGCAGGGCCAGGCGGGGGGTACACGGGGACAGGGGTGAAGCCAGGCGGGGGGGGCGCGGGGCCGTCCTTGGGGTCCATGGGGAATGGGGCCGGGGGGGGGACAGGGGGGTAGCTGGTGAGCGGGATCTCTGGGCCTGCTGGAGAGATTGGGGGGAGGGGGCTGCAACACCCGGGGATGGGGCAGAGCCCAGGGGGGCCCTTGGGTGTCTGTGGGTCGAGGGGGAAGCTCAGCAGCACCCGCTCCAGGACCCTGCACCCAAAGCCCCCAAACCCGCACACAAGTGCCCTCCTCCTCTGCACCCCAGTGCCCCCCACCCTTTCCAGGCACCACAAATCCCCCACCCTCTACCTACAGCCCCCCTTGCACCCCAAACCCACCCTCAACTCCCCTCTTGTATCCCATCTCCCCAACCTGCAGCCCTCCACCCAAATGCCCCCCCTGCACCCCAACATCTCCCACACCCTCTCAGGCACCCCAAATCCCCTCACCCTCTATCTACAGCCCCCTTGCACCCCAAACCCTTCCTGCATCCAACCCTCACCTTGAAGGCCTCCCCTGCACCCAAGTGCCCCCCCAATACCCCAACATCTCCCCCATCCTCCCAGGCACCCCAAATCCCCTCACCCAACCCAAAGCCCCCACCCTGCAGCCCACCCCTCTCCTCTCAGCCCCCCACCTTGCAGGGGGGTGCGGGGGTGCTGCCGGCGCTGGTAGAGGTAGCAGCAGGAGCACATGAAGCAGCAGACAATGGTGGTGACGATGGCAATGAAGAGAACAACGGCCGAGGCAATGCCTGCGATGGTCTTGGGGCTGCTTGGGGACACGGGGGGACGTGGGGGAGCAGGGCCTGGGAGGGAGCACCCAGGCAGAACCCCCCACTCCCCTGTGGGGTGCACACCCCCCCACCAGTCAGCCCAGTGCCCAGCAGAGAGGGGCACCCATAGGGAACCTACCTGGGGCTGGAAGGATGGGGGCATCCAGGCAAGGACCCGATGGCACGCACCAGTACCAGCACCAGTATCAGCACCAGCACCAGTACCACCCAGCACCACTGCTCAGCACCCAGCACCAGTGCCCAGAACTAGCATGCAGTACCCAGCACCACTGCCCAGCACCCAGTACCTGCACCCCATCCCCATGACCCTAAGGCAAGTTCCCAGCACCCACTGCCCAGGACCACCACCCAGGACCATCACCCATCACCCGTGGACACCTGAAGGCTTAGGCCCCAGCACCCATCACCAAGGTTCAGACGATGAACCACCCACAGACAATGGGTGCACCACCCACCACCCAGCCCCATCACCCAGCACCCTTCACTGGGACCCAGCACCCAAAGGCTCAGCCCCATCACCCATTGCCCAGCACCCAGCACCGGATCCCAGCACATGAAGGCTGCACCCCACCATCCATCGTGGGTTCCAGGACCCAGCTCCCCAAGGCTCAGCCCCATCACCCACCACCCAGCCCCATCACCTGCAGGCTCAGCCCCACCACCCAGCCCCAGTGTCACCTGAAGGCGAGGCAGTGGCGCTGCTGGCGCTCGGTGAGGAGGCGCAGGGGGTCCCGGCAGCAGTACCGCTGGTGGCAGGTGCCGCAGCAGAAGGTGAAGAACTCACAGTCGAAGCCGGGGTGCCAGGACCCGTTCCTGTCCACGTACCACAGGCAGTCCTCGCCCCCCGCCACTGGGGACAGCCGCCCGTCACCGGCGCCTCGGGACAGCGGGACCCCCGGGCACGGGCAGCCCAGTGCCACCAGTGCCACCAGTGCCCCCAGCAGCACAGGGCCACGGGACCTGAGCACTGCCCTGGGGGACAGCCCAGCCCCACTGCTCCCTGCCCCAAACCCCCTGTGCCCCTCTGCCCATGCTTCCCCACTCACTCCTGGATCCTGCCCGCCATCCTTGCAGACCCCACTCCCCGCACAGCCCCCGCTCTCTCCTCCCCCGCCCCCCCCACCCCAGGCCTCCTCCCCGCCCCCCAGGCCTCCGGGCTCTATTTCGGGCCGGTGCCACCTGCGCTCCCAGAAATAGCCCCGGGACGAGGCCGTGGGCGGCCGGAGGTGGCGGGACAGTGGCCGGGAAGCCAGCAGGGTTGGGCCACGTCCCTCAGGCCTCCCAGCTCGCTCCCCACCGGCTCCAAGTGGCTTCTCAGGGGTCTCATATGGGGTTCACTCGCCACCCGACGGGACCACGGCGGCTCCGAGCCAAGAGGGGAAACTGAGGCACAGGCAGCGCGTGTGGGAAACACCCAAATCCCTTGGGACTTGGGCAACCTGGCTCCAGCGGCCACCGGGCATGCTGCTCGCGGGGGCAAGTGGCTCTTGGGGACACCCCGAAAGTGTCAAATGGGGGGTGGGGGAGGACACGCTGCCCAATGGGACCTGGTGGTGCAAGCGACCCCTGAGGAAAGGGGCTGCGTGTGGCAGGGGATCCCACCTCGAGGTGCCCCACAGTCACAGCGGGTGACACCGGGTCCCATCGCAGGGTGGCACCGGGTTTCCCCCCCCCCCCCCCCCCCCAGATGTACCCAGCTCCCTCCGTGTCTCTTACCCAGCGAGGTGGCCAGGGCCACCAGCACGGTCCCGGCCAGGGGCCAACCGCTACCGGGGCCTCCGGTCCCCATCCCGGGGCCGGGCCCGGTGCTCAGCGCTGCCCGGGGCCGGGCTGGGGGCGGCGGCTGCGGGGGCCGCAATGGGCCCGGTGCTGCGGTGCCGCTGTCTCCCGGTACCGGTGGCTCCCGGTGCCGGTGGCTCCCGGTGCCGGCGCAGGCCCGCAGTGACGCCGCAGCCCGGTGCCCCCCCCCGCCGCGGCCCCTCCCGCCGCAGCCGCCGGCCCTCCCGGTCCCCCCCGCCCCCGCCGGGCGGAGCGGCGCCGCCGGGACCCGCGGGCGCGGGCAGGGCCGGGCGGGGCTGCTGGGGAGGGGGCATCGGGCGGCCGGACCGCAACCCGGCCCCCCCGCACTGCCCTCACCCGCACCCCACCCCTGCCCCTCCCCACCCCTGCACCCCCCCGGCTCCCCGGGTTCCCTTCGCTTCTCCCTGCACCCCCTTCCTGCACCCCTGCACCCCACTTCCTGCACCCCTGCACCCCCCTCCCTGCACCCCTGTTCCAGTCTTCCCCACCTCCTGCACCCCCTCCCCGCCCTCCCGCCCCTCCACACCCCCACTCCCCATCATTTCTCAGCCCCCCTTCTCCTACCCCATCCTCCAGCATCTCCTCCCCACCCCAGCACCCCTGATTTCCCCTCCCTCTGCACACCTGCACCTCATCCCTTCGTCCACCCTTGCAGCCCCCTGCACCCCTTCCCCTTGCACCCCTCCCGTGCCCCCCATCTTTTACCCCTGTCCCTTCCCTTCCGCCAGCACCCCCCCAGCACCCTCATCCCTAGGACCCCCTTTCCCAGCACTCCCTTCCCAAACACCCCCCTCCCCAGCATCCTCCAACACCCCCCTCCCACCCAGTCCAGGGACTCACTGGGTGCCAGAGTGGGGGACACCCCCCTTTGTCACCAGGTTCACTCCATCACCACCCCAAGCCCCAGAGACAGGGCTGCACCCCAAAACCACCAGGGCCTGATCCTGGCAAGGTGCCCAGTCCAGGGGGGGACAGAGGTGGCACATCCCAAGGCATTGGACAAGGACAAGAGCACCCCAACGACCACCTTTATTAGAGGCCCCAACCGCGGTGGCACTGTCACATCGGGGTCACGGTGGCACCATCAGCACTGGGGTCACCGTGACAGTGAGGGGACACCAGCCCCAGCCACCTTGTCCCAACCCCATGCTCCCCAGGGCTGCTGGGGTGTGGGGGGCATGGGACAACCCAGTCCCCATTGTCCCTGGGCCAGCCAGGCTGGGCCCCCCGCGGGGGCTTTGGGGAGGGGGTGTCTCCAGGCTTACACCTGTGTGACAATCTCACCGTTCTCAGGCACGTAGACCTGCACGGGGACAGGGACAGCGTCCGGGCCACGCCGCAGGACCTGGAGCGAGGTGGCCTGGGGAGGGACAAAGAGCCCATGGACAGGGACCCCGGTAGTGGGGTGGTCCCCAGAATGTCTGCAGAGACCACCCCATCCTGGGGCAGCCAGTGCTGCCACCTGGGAACACGGGTCCTGCTTGTGGGACCCCACCTGGGACCCTCAAGGAACTCCTGTCCTGCCCTAGGGACCCTCCTGGCACCCCAGGACCAGCCCAGAGGGTCCCTCACAGAGTCCCATCCTGCCTCAAAGGACCTTTAGGTCCTTTGGTCCTGTGCCCAAGACCCTCAGGAGACCCTTGTCCTGGCTGTGAGGCCACCTCAGGGCTCCAATTCTGCTCTAGGGACACTTCTGGCACCTTGGTCCTGTCTCAGAGACCCCTGGTGGCTCCCCAGTCCTGTCCCAGGGGACCCCCAATTCCTCCTTCGGCACTGATCCTCTCCTGGGACCCTCTCAGGACCACAGTCCTGTCCCAGGGACCTTCATGGGACCCCAGGCCTGGCCTGTGGAACCTGGACCTGGCCAGGGGGACTTTCAGAGGGTCCTGATCCTGCTCTGAAGGACCTTGGTCCTGTCCCCAAGATGCTCCTGAGATCATAGTCCTGTCCCAGAGACCTCCCCATGACCCTGGTCCTGCCCCAAGGACCTTCTTGGGACCCCAAGTCTTTTCCATGGCCCCCCTCAGGACCATGCTCCTCCTCTGGAGATCCTCAGAGGACCCCCACCAGAACCACTTGACCCTGAACCACCAGAGGGTCCCAACTCCTGTTGGCTCCCCCCACCCCATCCCTGGGCCCTACCTGAGCCCGTGGCAGGACTCCCAGGGCGATGGGGATGTCCCTGATGTTCCCACCACGAGGTCCCCGGAAGGCCCCTTGCCTGTCGAGGGAGTGGGGACGGGGGGCACCCCGCAGCCGGGCCCGCTGGTGCCAGGACTTCAGCTCCTCGGTGACAGTAGCCTTGGAGAGCCCCCGCCCCCCCGCCGGGGCGTAGTCCTTGAGCGAGGGGGTGCGGACGATGCGGCTGTGGGAAGCCACCAGGCGCTGATAGCGTAAAGGGGCCAAATCCTGCTCGTAGAGGAAAGGCGGGGGGCCGGGGAGGGCCAGGAAACGGTGGGCAGCCCGAGGGTAGTAAGTGGGTTCGGCATGGGGCGGTGGGAGCTGCTGGGGGGCGGGCGGTGGGAAGGAGACGTCAGGGCTGCTGCTGCCCGGGGAGGTGGCGTGGGAGACGCTGGAGAGGTCGGAGATGCTGTCGTCGGAACCCGAGTGGCAGTTGGGGCCGGGGGGGGGGATGCAGGAGGCGGGCACTGTCACCGTGTAGTAGGTGGGACGGCGGCGGGGGACGGCGCTGCGACCCCGCGGCTCCCCGGGATGCCAGCACGATTCCACCCTGCAGAGGGAAGGTTGGCTCCAGCCCCCTGCTCCCAGGGGTTATATCCAACCCCTTCCCAGGGATTATCTCTAACATCCTCCCATGGATTGGTTCCATCCCCAATGGGGACATCTCCAACCTTCTCCTATGGTTTGGTTTCATCCTTCCATTGGGGCCATCTCCAACCTCTTCCCCATGGGCTGAGCTCCATCACCTCCATGAGGATATCTCTATCCTCTTCCCCATGGGATCGTCTCCATCCCCATGGCTTTAGCTCCATCCTCCCCATGAGGATATCTCCGACCTCCTCCTCCTCATGGAGTTATCTCCAGTCTCCTCCCCATTGGGCTGAGCTCCATCCTCCCCACAGAACCATCTCCCACCTTCTCCCCATGGGACCATCTCCCACCTACTCCCCATGGCTCCAGTTCCATCATCTCCATGAGGTCACCCCCACCCTCCTCTCCATGAGGTGACTTCCATCCTCCCCACAGCTTTATCTCCATCCTCCTCCCCACGGGGTTCTCTCCATCCCCCCCTGCAGCCCCCTCGTCGCCCCCTTCCCACGCACAGGACATACCTGAGGCTCTGGGACTGTCCCCTCCGGCCGGGTGGCTCCGGGGTGCTGGGGGCACTGGATCCCACCTGCCGGCACAGCACCAGAGTCCTGACGGGGACGAAGCGATAGGGAGGGACCTCCCCGCCCCCCCCGCCCACCGGGGAGGCTGCGGGGGCGGGGCTGCCGGGGGCGTCCGGGGAGGAGGACCCGGGGTAGCCCCGCGACCCTCGGTTGTTGTCCCCGTCCCCGGGGTCACCGCTCGGTGGTTTCTTGGTCTTCTCATAGGGTCCATCCAGGCTGGTCTCCCGCCAGGGACTGGGGGGCAGCCCCGAGACGCCCTCCTGAGGGGGCTTCTGGGGGGACGGGGACCCCTGCGGGGTGACAGGTCCCAGCGGCCGCGTGTCCTCTAGGGGAGAGATGGTGGGGATGGAGGGGACACAGCGGGACACAACGGGACACAAAGGGACACAGAACAAAGAGGCACAGGGGAGCACAGGGGGACACAAGGTGACACAGGGGGACAGAAAGGGACACAAGGGGACACAGAAGAACACAAGGAGACACAAAGGAAGGAACACAAAGGGACATAGGGAGTACAAGAGGACAGCAGGGCCCCCCCAGTGTCCCCCCTGTCCCCGCAGCCCCTCACCCTCCTCCAGCAGGGCACTGTCGGACAGGGAGCTCTCCTCCGAGGTGCTGAGTTCTGCAGGGACGGGGGGGACAGCGCGGGGGTGGGGAGGGGGCTGGGGCCACCGGGGGGCCCAAGAGGCTCCCACAGCCCCCGCCACCACCCAGCTTGTCCCCGCGGGCCCCCCCTCCCCGCTCTCCCATGCCGCTTGTCCCGACACGCTCCGGGCCGGCGGTACCGGCTGGGCCGGCTCTGCCAGCGGCAGCTCCCGGCCTGCCTGGACCCGGCGGGACCTGGGGTGTCGGGAAGGTTGGGGGGTACCGGGAGGGGATGGGGGGAACGAGCCACTGTGTCCCCCCCGTCCCTGAAGGGGTGAGGGTGAGGGGGGGTTCCCCGGCCACCCAGCGGGTGCACTGGGTTGGGGGGGGGGTGTTGGGGTGTGTTTATGCAACCTGCACGGAGGGACCATTGAGGTGCAGCCAGCGGGAGAGGGAATTTGGGGGTGCATTTATTAGGGTACATGCACCAGGGATGAGGTAGTGGGGTGCAATGACAGTGGGTGAGGTTTTGGGGGTGCATTCATGGGGCTGCATGCAGCAGGGATGAGGTATCAGGGTGCAATCACCAGGGGTGAGGTTTTGGGGTTGCATTCATGGAGGTGCAATCACTGGGGGTGAATTATTGGGGTGCATTCGTGGGGATGCATGCACTAGTGTTGAGGTATTGGGGTGCAATGACAGGGGATGAGGTTTTGGCAGTGCATTCAGGGGGTGCAACAACCAGGGATGGTCTCTTGGGGTGCAGTCACCAGGGTGAGGTTTTGGGGGTGCAGCCAGCTGGGATGAAGGTTTGGGGTGCATTCAGAAGGGTGCAATCACCAGGGGTGAATTATTGGGGTGCATTCACAGGGAGGTGGATGTGACAGGGGTGAGGTATTGGGGTGCAGTCCCTGGGAATCACATCACAGGGTGTACTCAAAAGGTGAAGTATTGGGGTGCATTCCCCAGGGTGCACCCACCAGGAGAGCGTGTCAGGGTGTCTTATTTTGGGGTGTATTCCTGGGGAGAGAATTTTGGTGGCACACAGCAGGGGTGGGATCTTGGGGTGCATCCAGGGGACAGGAAAACGGGATGCCCTCACTCAGGATGGGATTTTGGGGTGCATCCAGGGGGGTGAATTCACCAGGGATTACATTCAATTGGGGTGCAGCCTTCCTTCCCCCCATATGACATTCTGGTCTGCAGCACCCACCCCCCAACCCAGCTGCCCCCATATCCCCCTCCATCCCCTCCCAAGGCAGGAGGGAAGGGGGACATGGGGGGGGAGGGGGCACAGGGTGGGTGCTCACCCTCTGCACCAAGGGTGTTGCTGGCACTGAGCGGGCGCCGTGCAGCCAGCCCCCGGTGCTGGTGCAGGATGTTCTCCAGATCCTTCAGCTTCTGCTCCTCCAGCAGTGCCGCCGTCAGACGCCTCTTCCGCAGCCTCTTCCCGATGTTCTCCTCGCGACACAGGCGCCGGGCGGCCTTGGCAATCTGCAGCTGCAGGGCCAGGTCCCTCTCCAGGGCACTCAGAGGGTCCTGGGGGAGTGGGACAGACAGGGGACACGTTCAGCACCCCCCTGACACCCGGCACCCTCCAATATCTGAAGGGGCCACAGGAAAGGTGGGGTTGGGCATTTGACTCCAGGGTTTAAGGAGAGGACCAAGGGAAATGGGTTAAAACTTGAGGAGAGGAGATTGAGGTTGGAGATGAGGAAGAAATTGTTTGGGGTGACGGTGCTGAGCCCCAGGTTGCCCCCAGAAGCTGTGGCTGCCCCATCCCTGGCAGTGTCCAAGGCTGGATGGGGCTTGGAGCAACCTGGGCTGGGGGAGGGGTCCCTGACCATGGGGGGGGGGAGGAGAGGAGTTCTGAGGTTCCTCCCAACCTCAGCCACTCTGTGGTTCTGTGACCTGTGGGTGATGCTGCTGGGTGACATCTTTAGCAGCTGCTCCCCAACCCCCCCCCCCCATTGACCCCCCACATCCCCTGGCACCCCAGGGACCTCCTCACCGCCCTGTGCAGGACGAGGGTCTCATCCAGCTTGAAGGCGGCTCCGATCCTGCGCCGCACCTTGGGGGGCTTCTCCCCGGCTTTCAGGGGGTACTCGCGGGGCAGCGTCCCTGTCAGCTCCTGGGGGGGGGGGCAGGGGGGCAGTGAGGCAGGGGTGCAGCAGGGTGGGGGTCTGGGGCAGGGGGTGTCCCCCCCCCACTCACCGCCTCCCGCAGGCAGAGCCTCCGCAGCTCCTGCACGCAGCCCTCCAGCCGCAGCTCCAGCACCTGCCGCTGCCTGCGTCCCGCCTGCACCCGCTCCCTGGGGGGGGGCACCGGGCTCTGCGGGCCTGGGGATGGGAGGGGGGACAGGTGGGCAGACGGATGGGATGAGAGACCCACACACACCTCCCATCAGCCTCCCTGATTCAGTTTACCCCAAAAGCCCCCCGAAGCCCCCCTGATCAGTTTCCCCCAACACCCCCCAATAACCCGACTCCTTGCCTCAGGTTCCCCCAGACCCCCCCAAAACCCCCATCCTCCCTGACTCACTTTCCTCCCAACTCTCCCCCAACCCCCCCAGCCCCCCGCCTCTGTTCCCCCCAACCCCCCCACCACTGGATTCCCTCAGTTTCCCCCCATATTCCCTGCCCCAGATTCCCCCCAAACTCCCCAGCTCATTTTCCCCCAACCCCACCACCCCCCCTGCCCCAGTTTCTCCACATCCCCAGGAACAGAGGGGGCAATGTAACACCAGCGGTGCCCCCCCCCCCCCCCAGCAGCACCCATGGGTGCAGCCGTGCTTTCCCAGCACGGGGGGGGAGGGGGGGGGGAACACGGACACACGGGGAAGGTTTCGCCCTGACTCAGCCACCCCCCAGCGAAACCCGGCTGAGTCACAGCCAGCCCAGGGCCCCCCCGCCACGCTTCGCTGCCCCCCCCCCCCCATCCCGTCCTACCCTCCTCTCCCCCAGGAGTTTTTTGTGTCCCCAGAGTGTCCCCATGCACTGAACTGTCTCGGGAGTGAGGCGGGGGGAGGGGGTGATGCACGTCCACCAGAGCACATTTAGGGGTCGGGGGCACCCTAAAAACACTCACCCCCCCTCCAAAATAAATCCCCCCCCCGGCACTCACCCGAGTGCAGCATGATACCGCTGTCGCTGTCGCTCACCTCCCCCATGCCCGGCCGGGACCCTAAGGGTGACACCAAAGGGACCCCTTGTCCCCTCACCGCCCCCCGGGCAGCACCCATGGGTGCGCCCCTCCCTGCAGCCCCCTCAGCTCCCAGCATCGCCCCCACCCCCACCCCACCCTCCCAAGTCCCTGCGGGCAGCGATGGCGTCGGGGGTGGGGGTTTGGGGGTGGGGGGCAGGCGCGGTGCTGGTTCCGTTTCTGTCTTCCTGGAGGGCCCGCGATAAACAAAGGTGAGCGCGCACGTGCCCGGGGTGCCGGGACCATCCCGGGGCCAAAGGTGCTGGGGGTGCGCCCCCCCCCCCCCCACTCCCTCCGGTTCCCCCCACCCCCATCTCCCCACCCCTGATGGTTTTGCTCTCCCTCCCCCACCCCTCATTGATTCCCTCACCTGGGCTGGAGGCGGTGGGGACCCCGGGGACGGGGCTGTCCCCCCCTCCTCAGCCCCCCAATCCCCCCCGGTACGGTGAGGGGGGGGATGGGTGCGCGCAAAGCCCGGGGGGGGATGGGGGGTTGGGGGTGTCTCTCCCCCACTCTGTTTTTCCCCCCCTACCCCTCCGCCGTGCCTCAGTTTCCCTCAGTGAGGAGGGGGAACGATTGGAGAAACTGAGGCAGGGTCTGGCGGGGGCTGCGGGGGGCCGGGGCCTTACCTGGGCGCTGTCCGCTCCGGCGGCTGCGGTGCGGGGCGGGCGCGGGGACGTGTCGGGGCTTGAGGCGGAGGGAGGAGCGGGGCAGGAGCAGCCCCGGCCTCGCCCCACAGCCATGGCCGCCACCACGGGGCCTGTGGCACTGCTGGCACGGGACGGCGTGGGGTGGCACAGCGTGGCGGAGGCTGTGACAGCACGGGCTGGGGGTGAGGTGGCACCGTGGGTTTTGGGGTGGGATGTGGAGGGCACTGGGGGGGGAGGTGGTGGCACTGTGGGACAGGGTAGGACATGGCGTGGAGTGGCAGAGGGTGACACGGAGTGGCACGGTGTGACACGGTGGGTATGGCATGGAATAACCTTGGGCTGGGGGGGGGGGGTCAGGTGGCACTGTGGGACACGGTGTGACACGGTGTGACATGGTGTGGAGTGGCATGGAGTGGCACGGCACCCTGTGGTGTGTGGCATGGCACAGCCTGGCACTGGGGGGTGACATGGCTCTGTGTTTGGCATGTAGGAGCATGGCAGGGGACAGCACGGCATGTCACAGGTGTCACAGGTGTCACAGCATAACCCGGCACAGCCTCACACGCCCAGTGCCCTCCTAGTGCCACACAGGGACACTGTCCCCATCCATTCCCCGCGTGGTGGGGACATGGCCAGGGGGCGGGCAGGGACCCGGTGCTGGCAGCGCTGGCACTGTCCCCAAACCGGGACCTGCCGGCAGCTGAGGTGGCCTGTCCCTGTCCCTGTCCCCAGGCTGGAGGGGCAGGTGAGGGGCAGAGCCGGGCTGAGCCAGGACAGGCTGCGGGCAGGCGCTGCGGTGCCCGGTGCGGTGCGGGATGACTCAGGGCGGTCCCATCCTGCACTAGGGACAGGGACAGAGGGCAGGGTGCGGGGCAGGGTGCGGGCAGGGAGAGGTGGAAACAGGGCGGGTGCGGGGCTGGGTGCGGGAAGGGAACAGAATACAGGTAGGGTGCAAAGGGAGAGGCAGGGGAGGTACGGGCAGGGGACAGGCAGGGGACAGGCAGGGGACAGGCAGCAGTGCTGCCCTACACTTCCCCACCCTCAACCCCGTCCCCCCCAGATGCCGATTCCCCCGTGATTTGGGGGAATTTTCCAACTTTTCCGGGGCCTCGCGGCACGGGGCAGTGTGGGGACAGAATCCGCGGCAGCGCCTCCCTCCAACCCCCCCCCCCCGGCGGGGGTAAAAAGAACGCGAAGACTGAAATATCTCCTTAGCGCTGCGGTTCAACTGGGGTTAACTGGGATTAAATAGGAATTAACCCCAGCGACCCCCGCTCGGGGCCGCCCCTGCGCTGAGCGCCCCGGCATATCGGGGGAGTATTGGGCGAGTACGGGGGGATTCCAGGGGGGCATTGGGGGAGTACCAGGGGGGTGTCAGGGGGTACCGAGGGGTATCAGGGGGTACTGGGGGATAGCAAGGGGGTACCGGGGGTGTACTGGGGGGGTACCGGGGGATACCGGGGGTGATGACATAGCTGCTGCCCTTGCAGAGCCCCTCGCCCAGCACCCACCAGTTCCCCCCAGCCCTGCTTGGTGCAGACCAAGGTGATGTTGGCCACCTCCAGGTTCAGCACCGAGGTGTCCAACCCCCCCTCAGCTGCTCCTCCCACACGGTGATGAAGAGGAACCAGGCTGAGGAGGAAGATGAAGGAGCAGAGGCTGGAGATGAAGATGGTGGTGAAGCAGACCTCCTACCCGGTCACTGGTGGATAATCCTAGCTGTCCCAGTGCCCCCCCAGTGCAGGCAGTAGGTGGTTGGGTGTTTGATTTGAAGAACTGCTCAAACCCCAAAGCTCACACTTTCTCCCCACCAGGGTGGAAGGGGCAGGAGGTGACAAAGGTTTCAGTTGGGCAGCAGAACAAAAGAACATTCCATGGGAGGACAGAACCCCCCGAAAAGAGGGGGCTGGGGAGGAGAAGACTCCACGTGGTGGCTGAAGACCTTGGGCAGACACCAACCTGCAGCTGGGCTGGTGGGACCACCACCCAACCAAGCCACCAGCCCTCCTGGCAGCTCTGCACCATCACCCCAACCCCAACCAATGTCCCCATCCCTGTCCCCAACACATTGACATCAAGAACACCCAATGGACTCCTTTATTTCCTGTGGTTTGGTGACAGGGGTGGGGGTGATGGTTGTCACCACGGCACTGCCAGCTCAGTCCAACCCCAGTGTCCCAGTACTCACCACACTGGGGACACCAGGGAGGTGGCACTTGCGACCAGCCCCCCCCCCCCCCCATGAGCTCTCCTGTTCCCAGTGCTGGGATATGCTGGGATATGCTGGGGGTGCCCGGGGGGTCCTGGGGGTCCCTCTGTCCGTGCTGGGTCCCTCTCAGGTCTGGCGGGCGCTGGGCTCCACCAGTGGCAGCTTCCTCAGCCCCTCCCGTGCCAGCAGGAACTCGGGACGGGGCTCTGGGTCAGGGCCTACCGGCACCGCCTGCTCCTGCTGGGAGTGGGGGTGGCTGTGGGTCCCACTCAGGGGTCTCTGGGTGTCCCCACAGCCTGGAACCTCTCCTGACCCGGGTGTTCCATCAGGTCTGCCTCCAACAGTTCTCCCCATGACCCGGCCACCTCCCAGTTTGGGTGTCCCATCACCAAGTGTCCCAGCACCAAGTGTCCCCATGAGCAGGACACAGCCTGACCTGGGTGCCCCAACACCCCGGGGACGATGGGGAGGGAGGGAGGGAAGGAGAGAGAATGCTGGGGTGAAGACAGGAGCTGGGCTGGATGGAAGGACAGATGGATAGGGGGACAGGTGGATGGATGGAAGGACAGATGGATGGAAGGACAGATGGATGGAAGGACAGATGTGCCACCACAAACCTCCTCAAGCCTCTGGTGTCGTTTCCTCAGCTGCTGCTCCAGGTCTGAAGGAGGTCCTCTCAGCTCCTCTCTCAGCTGCCTCAGCCTCCTGCTCTCCAGCACCCGTGGGAGCTCAGCCCGGTGCCGGGGCAGGAGACCCCTGTGGAACAGACAGACAGACAGACAGATCGCCATCAGCGGCCACCCTGCTGGGGACTGTCCCCTCCCCACCCCCGGCCCTGTCCCCTCACCTGCTGTGGCTGAAGAGCAGCTCCCGGTGCAGCTCCCGGTGGCTCCGGGACTCCCAGACCGGGTTTGGCACCTTCTTGGGCTGGATGAGGCCCCTGTGGCCATCGGTGGCCGTGGCTGGGGAGGGGACATCGGCCCTGAGATCCTCTGGGGGGGCAGCAGGGTCACCAGGGGGTGGGATCACCATGGGATGGGGTCACCAGGGTATGGGGTCACCAGGGGAAGATGTCACCAGAAGGGCAAGGGGTCACCAGGGAACAGGGTCACCAGAAGCATGGGGTCACCATGGGTTGGGGTCACCATGCGTTGGGGTCACCATGGGTCAGGGTCACTGTAGGGTGGGCTCACCATGGGATGGGGTCACCAGGAGGGCTGTGGTCAGCAGTGGGAGAGGGTCACCATAGGATGGGGTCATGGGGGATGGGGTCACCACAAGGGATGAGCCAACCTGGGACAGAGTCACCAAGGGTGAGGTGACACCACCCAGCTCCTTCACCTGGTGCCACATGCCAGCACAGGGAGAGATCCTGGACACCACCCCCGGGGTCCCCAGCTCAGGGGTCTCGGGGTGGCACATCCAGGGTCCCCAGATGCTGGCACCTTCCAGGATCCCTGTGTCCCAGTACCCAGAGCACCCCATGGTCCCCGTCTCTTCCCATCACCTCTTGGAGTCCTCATTATCCCTGGGATTCCCACCATCCATTGTGTGGCTGTCACCCTTCAGGCCCCCATTGTCCCTGGTGTCCCTAATTGTCCCTGGTGTCCCTGTCACCCCCAGGTCGCCCAGCACCCACCTGTCACCGTGCTGCTCCTGGGGGCATCCTTGTCACCCTGGCAAAGGCAGAGGGGGACACAGAGGGTCACCTGGACTGTCCCTGTCTCCGGGTCCTCCCCAAGCTGGGGACACGGTGGGGGACACTGCCATGTCCCTGCTCGTCACCCCCACCGCAGCTGTGGGTCCTGTGGGGCTGGGCACCCTCTGCCCCTTCGTGGCTGTCACCCGTGGGGACAGAGTCACCCCCTGCGACTACGGGTGGCCAAGGGTTCCCGGGGACAGCGTGGGGACAGCCAGACCTTTGCCTTGGGGACATCCCCGGGGGTGGCCCCTGCAGTCCCCTCCCACCACCCAGGAGATGGGGTCCGCATCCCGGGGCTGGGGTCTGTCCCTGTCCCCTGGTGTCCCCTCCCGCTGCCACCACTCACCCTCTTGCTCTGCGACTGTCCCACGTCCCCAACGCCGCCGGTCCTTGTCCCCGCGCCCCGGGGGGCTGGGGACATGGGACAGGGGGGGGGGTCCCCCAGCCCGGCTGCTCGCCCGGTGGCTCTGCCGGGGGGGGTGACAGGGCTGGGGACAGGGATGGCGGCCCCGCTCCTGCCAGACAAAGCCATTAAGCTCCGGGATTATCCCGGACAGTGCCGAGGGGACGGGGACACCGGGACACGGGGACATGGGGACACGGGACACGTGTCCTGCGTGAGGGTGGCACCGCGCCCCTCCACTGCGGGCACTGCGACCCGCGGGGGGCACTGGGGTCTATTGGGGGCACTGGTCCTAGTGGGGTCACTGGGGTCTTCTGGGGGCACTGGTGTCGCTGGGAGCACTGGTCCCACTGGGTGACGGGGGTTACTGGGCAAACTGGATGGAGAAGTCACTGGGAAGCCTGGTGGTGGTGCTGTCCCTGGGGGTCGGGATGGTTACTGGGAGCACTGGAGGGTTACTGGGGGGCTGAGCGCCCAGCTGGGTGTGTGTGTACTGGGGGGGGGGGGGCTGTGCACTGGTGCCGGGTGCCCGCACTTGTCCGTACTGGTTTGTGCTCCTTCAATCGGCGCTCGATTGCTGCTGCCCGGCGCTCTCGGTGCGATCGGCACTCGGCTGTCCCGCCTGGCGCGTTGGCGTGGGGGGGTCCGGGGGGGTCCCGGTGCAGCCATGACCAACGGTGAGGGGGGGGCAGAGGAGAGGAGGGGTCCCACGGGGGGAACGGGGAGGGATGGGACCCTCTGGGAGGGGCGGGCAGCTGGGAGGGGGAGTGCAGGGTGGGTGGGTCCTCCCGGGGGGGGGTGCAGGGTCGGGGGGTCCTCTCGGGGGGGTTCCCCCGGGTGGGGGGGGTCAGCCGGGACGGGGGATTCCTCTTTGGGGGGCAGCTCAGGGTCTGGGAGCTTCCCTGCGGGGAGGGGTTGGAAATCCGGGGTCCCCTTTGAGGGGGGGGTGCGGGGTCCCCCCCGGGGGGTGGGCACTGCGAGGCAGGGGTCCCTTTGGAGCGGGAGGGGTGGGGGTGGGGTCCTTTGGCAGCTCGGGGGGGGGGATGGGGGTGTCCCCATTTTGGGGGGGGGGGGGGGTTGGAAGCCATCGCTTTAGGGAGCGGTGTGGGGGGAGGGGCAGCTCGGGGGGCGCCATTGGGGAGGGGGGTACGGGAGGGGAGGGTGTCCCTGGGGGGGGGGTGTCCCCGGGGGTCCCCGCGTGTCCCCTGACCCCCCCCCAGTTTACTCCCTGGACGGACTCTTGGTGTTCGGGCTCCTCCTCGTCTGCACCTGCGCCTACGTGCGGGGGGTGCCCCGGCTGCGGGAGTGGCTGCTGCGGGAAAAGAGGGGGGTCTGGGGGGTCTGCTACAAGGGTGAGGGCACGGGGGGGGGGACATGGGGGAATGGGGATACGGGCTGGGGGATGGGTCTATAGGGGTCTGGGATGGGGACACGGGGGGGGGGATGGGGACATGGGGAGACACGGGGGTCTGGGATGTGGCTGTGGGGTCCGGGATGGGGACAGGGACTTGGAAGTCTGGGATGGGACCACCCAGGGCCAGGATGGAGCTGTTGGGGATCCAAGTGAGGGACTTGGGGATCAGGGATGGGAAGAGAGGGACAGGATGGGGACACGGGGGGGGATGAGGACACGGGGGGATGGGGACACGGGGGTCGGGGATGGGGACATGGAGGGGTGGGGGGGGACACGGGGAGATGGGGACACGGAGGGATGGGGACACGGGGGTCGGGGATGGGGACATGGGGGGGGAGTGGGGAGGGACACGGGGGGGATGGGGACATGGGGACACAGGCGGGGGATGGGGACACAGGGGTCTCACCCCCCTTCCCCCCCTCAGCTGCTGTCATTGGCACCCGGCTCCACATCCCTGTCTCCATCTCCTGTGTCCTCATGGCTTTCTATGTCCTGGTGGTGAAGTGACCCCGGGGACACCACCCCGACCACCAGCGACCCCCGACCCCCAACGCCCCCCTCCCCAAGCCTGACCCCTCCCGCCTGCGGTGGCCCTGGGGACCCGCCAGGAGCTGAAGCCCCCCGGGGTGGGTGACAACGGGACCCCTTTGAGCTGTCAGAAAGGGAGTTCCTGGGTGGGAACTCAGGAGAGTGCAGCCCCCCTGGAGAGGGTGGGGGTCCAACTGTACCCCTGAGCACCTTCCCCCAACACTGAATGCTGTGGGACCATGGGGGAGGGGGTCACCCGTGGTCCCTGCTGCCCTGGGGGGTCCCCCCCCTGAGCTGGGGGGTTTGGCACCCCCCGGGTTGTAAATGTTGGACCAGGATGTGTAAATAAAGTAGGGGTTCCCTCGTGGCAGCCATGGGCCCCACTGTGGGGAGGGGTAGTGGGGGGGGGGGGGGCGGGGGGGTGAGGGGGTGAGGGGCAAGGGATCCTGGGGGGCTGGGGGGTCATGGGGGGCAAGGGGCTTCTATGGGGCTGGTACCCGTGGGGTGGGGGGTTCTGTGGGGTGGGGGGCTGTGGAGTGAAGGGTCCTATGGGGTGAGGGGGCTGCTGTGGGGCTGGGTCGTTGGGCGGTGAGGGGCGTTGGGATCAGGGGTGATGTGGAGTGGGGGCTGCACCCCCGGCGGCGGGGGGGGTCCTGAGGAGCGGGGTGGCTGCCGGGGGGGGAGACTCCGTGGGGCAGGGGGGATTCCGTGGGGGGGTGCCGCGTGTGGTCCTCCCGCCGGCAGGGGGCGCGCTGGGGCGGGGTGAGCGGCGCCGCTTTCCCGTCGTGCCCCGCGCGGCCCCCCTATAAAATGGCGGCGTGGGGAGGGGAGCGGGAGGGGGAGATGGCGGCAGCGGGATGGGGTGGAGAGCGCGGGTGTGTGTGTGTGAGTGTGCGTGTGAGTGTGAGTGTGCAAGGCGCGTGCAAGGCGCGTGCAGGCCTGGGGTGCGTGTCTGGTGTGTCAGTGGGTGCCCCTCCCCCCCAATATTTTACACGTTGATCTTATTTGATCGGCCGGACCGGGCCGAGATGAGAAGAAGCGGCGCCGCGAAGCCCCGGGCGCTGTGCGGCGGCCAGCGGCGGGCGGGATGAGTCGATCAGATAGGCGAGGCCGAGGCCGCTGAGCGCCCTGCGATTCTGACCCGCCGCCCGGCCCCGCCGACCCGGGGCACCGGGACACAGGAACACAGCACCCCCGGTACCACTCCCACACCGGGACACAGCACCCCCGGTACCACCCCCACCCCGGGAGCACCGGGATTCCTTAACACCTTCTCGGGGCACCGGGACCCATCACCCCTCAGCCCGGGCCCCTGAACCGAACCCCCCCCCTGGACCCCACCGCACCCCCTGGGCATCGGGACCCAACGTGTTCCCTCCCCCGGGATTGGGGACCCAACCCCCCCTGCGTGGGGACACGGGGACCCGGCCCCTCCCGCTCCTTCCGGGTGTGCAAGGGCTGAGTGTGCCCCGAATAGGAGCTGTGCACGGGGCTCCTGCAGCATGCAAGGAGGGACTCGTGCGATGCACACCGGCTTTGCACGAGGCCATGCCAGCCCCCTGCGAGGTCTGCGAGTGTCACCCGGTGTCCCCAGGCCTGGCAGGGGCTGCTTGCTGTGTGTGTCCCCCCGGCAGGGACACCCGTGGGTGACAGCCTGGCCGCACCTCCGGGCTCTGTTGGAAGCTTCTGGTAACCAAGAGTTGGCTGCTGTGGTGACAAGGGGACAGCCACGGGGTGGCACTACGAGGAGAAGATGCCACCGCTGTCCTGGCAGAGCCTGTGCCCTGTGGGGACACTCCGGAGGGGGACATTGGCTCCGTGGCGTCTCCACCTGCCGAGGTGACACCGTGGGACACAGGCACCTCCTCACGCCATCGTGTCCCCATGGTGCAGAGCTGTGTCCCAGTGTCACCACACCCGCGGTGATGTCCCCGCGGTGCCGATGGGGACAGACCTGTCCCCACCCCATGGCCAGGTCCCCTCCCGGCATCCATGTGCCCCCGCTGGTGGGGCTGTGTCCCCCTTGTCCCCACGGCAGACACCTCAGAATTGTCACCCCCGTGTCCCCTGTCCCCCGTGTCCCTCCCATCCCCCCCTGTGTCCCTTGTCCCACCCTACCCCCCCTGTGTTCCCCTATGTCCCCTGTCCCCCAGCCCCTTGCCGGGGCTGACTGCGGGGGGGCTGGAGCAGGGGGGGCAGCAGCATAGGGACAGGGGCTCAGGGGGGGTGACAAGGGACACGGGGACACACGCCCACCCCCCTGCCCGTGGCCATGTGGAGAGCCGGACCCCGGTGACCCCCCCGGTTCGGGGCTGCCAGGTGGGGGTGGCACGGTGCACGGTGCCTTTCCCGCGGTTTCCCGGGATAACGCTCCCGGTGTCGGGCCGTGCCCGGTGCTGTGTTCCCGGTTCTGTTCCCGGTGTCATTCCGGAGTGATGCCGTTCCCGGTGCCGTCCCCGGTGTCATTCCCGGGAGATAATGGCGTTCCCGGTGCCATCCTCCGTTCCGTTTTCTGTTCCATTCCCGGCTCCGTTCCCGGGGGTGATGCCGTTCCCGGCACCATTCCCGGCGCCATTCCCGGTGCCGTTCTCTGTTCCGTTCCCCGTTCCGTTCCCGGGGTGATGCCGTTCCCGGTGTGTTCTCAGTACCATTCCCGGTGCCATTCCCGGTGCCGCTCCCGGTTCCGTTCCCGGGGGTGATGCCGTTCCCGGTGCCATTCCCGGTTCCGGTCCCGGTTCCGGTCCCGGGGGCGGGGGCAGGTGGCGGCAGGTGCGCGCGCGGGGCCGGGCCGTTGGCGGGGGGCGGGGCGGCGGGGCCGGTGCCCGTTCAGGGCCGATCCGTTGCCTCCGTTGCCGTTGCGCCATGGCCGGTACCGGTACCGGGATCCGGTGGGTGTTGTTGATGTTGTGGCTGACCAGCATCGTCTCACCGGGCCGAACCAGGGAACAGCTACACGTCTGCAAAGAGGTACCGGTACCGGGAGGTGGCGGTGGGGGGGGGGGGGGGGGCACAAACGGAGCGGAGGGGGGGCGGGGGGGGGCACGAGCCCGGCAACCGGTAAATAAACCCGATCCCGGGTCTGGGGCTGGTTCCGCGGAGGCACTAGTTGGGCCCCGGGGGGGGCTCGGGGGGCAGGGGGGGGCGAGCCCCCCCTGGACCCCCTCGGTCCCTGGGGCTGTCCCCTGGGGGCTGTCACCTCTGGAGGTGACACCTGCTCCACGGTCATCTCGGGAGGGGGAGGTCCCCCATCAGCTGGTGACCCCAAGGAAGATGTGGGGATGTCCCCAAAGCGCGTGTCCCTCCCTCTCCCGGGGAGGTGGGGGGGGATGTGTGTAACAGGGGGTGGGGGGTGGTCACGCGTGTCCCCCGCAACCAAGTGCCAGTCCCAACCCGGCACGAGGTGACCAAGTGGTGACAAAGTGGCCGACGAGGGGAAAGAAGTGGGGAGGGGGTGCGGGGGTGATGCGCTTGTTCCCCCCCCCTCCCCCTTTGTGTGTCCTTCGCCCCCCCCTCATCTCCCCCGACCTGCAGCCGCTTTCAATCTGGGCCAGGAATTCTTTTTTTTTGTGCTTGTTCCGTGGCCCGAGCTGGAAACAATAGGCGGCGGCTGGCACCTGTCCCCAGGAGGGAGCTCTGTCCCTTGTCCCCCTCCCACCCACCCATCTGGGGAACTCCCCTCTTCCGGCCGAGGAGCCCCGGGGCTGAATTAAATCGATTTATTGTGATCATTATCTTTAAAAATGCAGCTTTTGGGATTAATAGCACCGCTCCCAGCCCCTCAGCTACGGGGGAACTTCAGGAAGGGGGACAGCCCCGTACCCCCCTCTTTCTTCCCAAGGGAATCCCTCGGGGTGATGCTGAGAGCTGGGGGGACACCCTGGGACTCCCCGTGCTGGTTGGGTGGGGGAGCACCCCCGCTGCGTCCCCGTTTTGAGGCTGGGGGTGCGGGTGCTGCCTGGATGTGTTTTGGGGGGTACCCCAGGCAGAGTCCCGCTCCCTCCCCCCTTTTCCCCCATCCCCTTCCCCCCCGTCCCACTTTTGCCTCATCTTCGTTCCACTTCCCCTCCCTTTTCCCCCACTATTCCCCTCCTCCCATCCCCTTTTCCTCCATCTCCCCTTTCCCCTACTCCCCCCCAATATTCTTCTTCCCCTCTCCTTTCCCCCTCCTTTCCCCTTAATTTCCTCCTTTCTTCCCCCGAGTGTGTCCCTTCCTCCCCCTAATTTCCCACTTTCCCCCCTCTCCTTTTCCCTCCTTCCCTCCAAATGCTCCCCTTTCCCCCCAATATCCTTTGTCCCCCCTAAATGTCCCAGTTTCCTGCTCTATTCCCCTTTTTCCCCCTTTTCCCCCCTCACTGCCCCCCTTTCTCCCTTATCTCCCACTTTCCCTCTTTCCATCCCCCTTTTCCCTCTTCCCCCACCCCGTCCCACTTTCCCCCTTCTCTCCCTCCCTCCCTCCCTCCCTCCCCAGCCCCCCCCCTTCCTCCTCCCCCTCTCTCCCCCCCTCCCCGTCCCCAATTCTCTCTGACGGGCACATCAAAGCCCCGTTCCCTCGCCACGCTCCGCTGTCTGCCGGGAGCACGAAGCCGCGACGCCCGGTTCCCCCAACCCCACAGATGCTGCAACAAGGGCGGGGGGGGGGGCTACAACCCCCCCACCCCCCCATAACACAGAGCCCCCACAACCACGGGGCAGCCAGACCCGGCCTTCAACACCCCCCCAAGCCCCCCCGGGGGGATTTAACCGGGCCCAGCATCACCTCTTCCCCAGCCTTGAGCTGGTGACACGGGGGGGTCACAGTGTCCCCACGCCTCTTCCAGCTGCTCCAGCACCCAGCCCGGGGGTGGGGTGGGGGGGTCCCAGCAGGACGGTGGATCCGGGTTGTGCCCACGCGGGTGTTCAGCCACCCACGCCAAGGCAAATCGGGACCCGGTCCAGCTGCGCGATGGGGTTTTGCCCCCCCTGCCCCCAAATCCCCCCTTGTGTACCCAGAAGGGGGTGGCAAGTCGTGGGTGACTGTGCTGTGACACGGGTGGCCTGGGCATTGATGACCCCACGGCACTCCGGGGGGGCTGGCACCCGGGGAGGGGGATGTGCAGGGAAACGGGGGGGTGGTTATCCTACCTGAAGCCCCTCCCTCAGCCAGGCACCCCCTGCCCCCAGAATCACTTGGGACCCCAGGACCTTCCAGTGCCAGCACCCCCTGCCCAGAGCACCTCCCCTCTCAGAGCATCTCCCCGTTTTGAGCACCCCCACCTTGAGCACCCCCCAACCCTGAGCACCCCCCCCCTTCCACATCCCCCCACCCATCACCTCCCTCCCCCCGGCATCCCTTGGGACCCAATATCCCCCTGCCCAGAACCCCCCCACTGGGAGCATGTCCCACCCCTGACCCCCCCCCACCCCCGAGCACCCCCTACCCTGTCTCCCCACCCTGAGCACCCCCCGCCTCAGCACCCCCCCCCACCCAAAGCAACCCCCCCCAGAGCATTCCCCACCCTGAGCATCCCTCCCTCCGAGAGACCCCCCAAGCACCCCTCCCAGAGCATCCCCCCACTCTGAGTACCCCCTCACCCAGTGCACCCCCTTTCCCAACATCCTCCGTCCTCCGCACCCCCCAGTCTGGACCCCGCCCTTGCCCTGAGCCCCTTCCCCCTCAATTTGCCCCCACCCCGGTCCGGGCTATCGCAGCTCGTGCAGGGGAGGGGGGGACACAACCGCCATGGGGGGGAAAAGGGGGTGGGGTGTCAGCTCAGGGTGGGGGGGTCTGGGGGCTGCAGACCCCCCTCCTCCCGCTGTGCTTTCTCTTCCAGTCCGAGTACCACTACGAGTACACGGCGTGTGACAGCTCGGGCTCGCGCTGGCGGGTGGCAGTGCCACACACCCCGGGGCTCTGCACCGGCCTGCCCGACCCCGTCCGGGGCACCGAGTGCTGTAAGATGGGGGCGGGGGGCGGGGGGGTGCAAGGGTGGGGTTGGGGGGTGGCAGGAGGGTGATGGATGGGGACAGGAGCGAGCAGCAGGATGTTTGTCACCTCCCGCGGTGGCTTCGATAGTGGCGTTGGGACCTGGCTTCTCGTTCACCACACGCCCTCATCAGCAGCTCCTGATGCCATGAGGGGAATGGAAACCCCATAGCTCCTATCCAGGTCCCATCTTGCCCAGTGCTGGCAGTCGGAGGATGCTGCAGCGTTGTCAAAAGTCATAAATTTGTGTGGGTGGGTGGTGGGGTGGGGTGTTTGGGGGGTGTTTGGGGGGTGTTGCTCGATGCTGCTCAGGGTGGGGGTCCCTCAGCATCAGAGGAGGGCGCTGAAGCTGAGGCAGCACCGTGGGGCTGCAGAGGGGGGGACACCTGCACAGACCCCCCCTGACCCCCCGGGGTTGGGCAGCTTTCTCCTGCAAGGCGGGGCAGTTCCTGGACATGCAGGCTCAGGGGTGCCGGCTCTGTGCCCCTGGCACCTACTCCCTGGGGACCGGGGTCCGGTTCGATGAGTGGGACGAGGTTCCCCACGGCTTCGCCACGGCAGCCACGAACCTGGAGCTGGAGGATGGGCTGGGAGAGGCGGTGGAGAACTGCACAGCGTGAGTCCCCCTGGGATGGACCCCCCGAGAGGACTGGGACACCCCGGGGGTGGGTGCAGCAGTGAGCAGGGTGGGTGCTGGGACGAGCACCCCACTTCCCAGACACCATGTCCCACCTGTCACCTGCCCCTGCAGGACCCCCTTGAACCCCCCCAGCAGCTTTCCTCAGAGGGGGAGCACCCGTGGGACTCCCCACACCCTTGTAACACGAACCGGTGCTTTTGTTTTCCACCACGGCCCAGTGAGCAGCTCTGGGCCACCAAACCCCCCCAGTGACACGTGTGTCCCGCAGTGACACGTCCCCCGTGCCACCCTTGGTCCCCTTTGCTGTCCCCAAGCCCCCATGTCCAATGACTCCTCCCTGCCCCACCACCCACCCAGGGGTTGTCCCAGCTGTCCCCATCCCAACTGCCATGGGGTGATGGAGCCCACGGTCCCTGTCACACCCCACCCCCCCACCCCAGGTCGACGTGGGTGCCCCTGGGGGACTACGTGGCCTCCAACACGGACGAGTGCACGGCCACCCTGATGTACGCTGTCAACCTGAAGCAGTCGGGCAGCGTCTCCTTCGAGTACATCTACCCCGACAGCAGCATCGTCTTCGAGTTCTTTGTAAGAGACACGGGGGAGGGGGGAGGTGAGGGGGGTGGACAGGGACACGGGAGACACCCTGGGGACATGGGGGGGGTGTCCCTAGGGGGACATGGCGGGGTCCTCACGTTGTGCCCCCAGGTGCAGAACGATCAGTGCCAGTCCTCAGTGGAGGAGTCGCGGTGGATGCGGACGACAGAGAAGGGCTGGGAGTTTCACAGTGTGAGTGGGGAGGGAGGTGACACGGGGGAGGGGGTCCTTCACATAGCCCCCAGTGTCCCCTAGGGTCCTTTGTATCCCCTCCCCCAGGTCCCTTGTGTCCCCCCCCATGGGGTATCCCACCTCCATGGGGACATCCCAGGGTGGGTGGCCCCCCAACTGAGTCCTTTAACTCCCTTATCCATGGGTGCCAACCCCCTCCCAGCAAACAGACACCCCCCCAGCACCCCCTGCCCCCTCCCAGGTGGAGCTGAGCCGCGGGAACAACGTGCTGTACTGGCGGACCACTGCCTTCTCTGTCTGGGCCAAGGTCCCCAAGCCGGTGCTGGTGAGGAACATCGGCATCACGGGTAAGGGGGTGCAGGCTGGGAGGGGGGCCCCAACACCCCTTCCCTGGGGGGTTTTTCCCCCCTGAGCACCCTCCCGCTGCCAGGGGTGGCTTACACCTCCGAGTGCTTCCCCTGCAAACCCGGCACCTTCGCTCCCAACGCCGGCTCCTCCGCCTGCCAGCTCTGCCCCTCCGACACCTTCTCCGGCAAAGGGGCCACCGCCTGCCAGCCCTGCCCGCCCGACAGCTACGCGGGTGAGCGGTGACACTTGTGTCCCCTCCCCTTGTTCTCTTATCTCTTGTCCCTCCCCCCTTCTGCCCTCCTGAACTGCCCCTTGGGCAACGGGGGGCAGGAGCCCTTGGTGGGCACCCCCCTCCTCCCCGGTGGCACGGTGACAGGGACAGTGGGGACAGTAGGAAGGTCCCCTCACTGGGCTGGCTCAGCCACCGCGTTGTCCCCTCCCCTGCATGGCCAGAGCCCGGCTCAGCGTCCTGCAAGCCTCGTCCCCCCTGCACCGACAAGGATTATTTCTACACCCACACGGCCTGCGATGCCAGCGGGGAGGTACGGCCGGGGGGGACACGGAGGGGAGGGTGTCACCCCGTGTTCCCGTGTCCCCTGGCTCAGCCCTCCCGCTCCCCCCGGGCAGACGCAGCTGATGTACAAGTGGGCAGAGCCGAAGATCTGCAGCGAGGAGCTGCCACAGGCGGCACAGCTGCCACCCTCGGGGGGCAAAACCAAGTGTCCCCCCTGCAACCCCGGCTATGCCACCAGCAATGGCACCGCCTGCCAGCCCTGTCCCCACGGCTTCTACTCCAATGGCTCCGGTAAGGGCAGCACTGTCATTGTCCCCACGGGGTGGCCGGGGCATCCAGAGCTACCGAGGGGAGGTGTGTGTGGCTGTCCCCTCCTGTCCTTATGGCCCTGTCATTGTCCCCAAGGGATGACTGGGGTGTTTGGGGTTCCCAAAGGAGATGGGTGCCACCTCGGTGCAGGGCTGTCCCCTCCTGTCCCTACAGCCCCAGTGAGGGTGGCCCTGTAATTGTCCCCAAGGGGTGACCAGGGCACCCAGAGCTGCTGGGGGAGGTGAGTGCAGGGCTGTCCCCTCCTGTCCCCCTGGCCAGGGTAAGGACATCCCAAGTCATTGTCCCCAAGGGGTGACTGGGGCACCTGGGGCTCCCAAGGGAGATGGGTGCCACCCCGGTGCAGGGCTGTCCCCTCCTGTCCCCAGGCTGTCACAGCTGCCCGGCAGGCACTGAGCCAGTGCTGGGGTTGGAGTACAAGTGGTGGAACGTGCTGCCCCCCAACATGGAGACCACCGTCCTCAGTGGCATCAATTTCGAGTACAAGGGGATGGCAGGTAGGACACTGTCCCCTTGCTGTGCCCTCCCACGGGGGGCAGCCAGGGACCCCGCAGAGCTGTCACTGTGTCCCTGCAGGCTGGGAGGTGGCTGGGGACTACATCTACACGGCTGCAGGAGCCTCTGATAACGACTTCATGATTCTCACGCTGGTGGTCCCCGGCTTCAGGTGAGTCGGGTGTCCCCAGGGGTGGGAGACAAGGCCATGTGACAGCCTGGCAGTGTCCCCATGCTGTCCTCAGCCCCCCGAGCCCAGTGCTGGAGGACACGGAGAGCAGGGAGGTGGCCAGGATCACCTTTGTCTTTGAGACCATCTGCAGTGTCAGCTGTGAGCTCTACTTCATGGTGGTGAGCGGAAGGGACACTGGGGGACACACACACACACACCAGGGCCTGCGGGAGGTGGGGGTGTCCCCATTGTCCCTGTGTCCCCGCAGGGTGTCAACTCCCGCACCAACACACCAGTGGAGACGTGGACGGGTCCCAAGGGGAAGCAATCCTACACCTACGTGGTGGAGAAAAATGCCACCACCAGCTTCACCTGGGCCTTCCAGCGTACACCCTACCGCGAGGAGGTGAGGGGACAGGGGGGACCAGGGGGTGACACCCACCCTGAAGGGTCTGTGGGTGCCAGGGGGGTGATGGTGACAAGTCTCTGGGTGGCAGGGCCGGCGGTACACCAGTGACGTGGCCAAGCTCTACTCGGTGAACGTCACCAACGTGCTAGGCGGGGTGGCCTCCTTCTGCCGCCGCTGTGTCCCCGAGCCCACCGGGACCTGTGCCCCGTGTCCCCCTGGGAATGTCCTGGACCGTGACTCGGGGACCTGCCGGCCCTGCCCCCCTGGCACCTACCTGCGGGGTCACCCCGCCGATGGGACCCCCGCCTGCCACCCCTGCGGCCCCGGCACGCGCAGCAACCAGGTGACCGTCCCCATGTGTCCCACCCCTGTGGGGGGTGTCCCCATGGGGATGCCAGCCCCTCCCCAGCCAGCACAAGTGGGTGGTGATGTGGGGAGCAGGGGGGTGACACCAGCCCCTCTGGACAGTCCGGGTGGGTGGCAGGGTGGGTGATGTCTCTACAGGGTGTCACCAGCCCTCCACTGTCCCCAGGGGGTGACCCCAGCTGTGTCCCCATGGGGGTGACCCCAGCCGCTGTCTGTCCCCGCTGTCCCCAGCTGCGGTCGCTGTGTTACAACAACTGCAGCCTGGCCCTGGTGCTGCGGGGCCACGTCCTCACCTACGAGTTCCCGGGACTGGGCTCGGGCCGAACCTTGGCCAGCGCCGGCAGCTTCAGCGCCAAGGGCCGGCCCTACCGGCACCTCTACAGCCTGCGGCTCTGCGGGCACCAGGTGACATCAGCGACACTGGGGACACGGGGAGGGCGGGAGGAGGGGCGTGGGGAGGGGGGACAGAGGTGTAAGGGGAGGGGAAAACACGCGTGTCGGGGGGGGAGGGGGTGGACCCGTGTGTTGGGGGGGATGGACTGAGAACACGCATGTGGGCACCTGTGTAGAGGGCACACGTGTGTGGATGTGTGTGTACTGCACACACACGCATAGGTGTGGAGAGAGAGGAAATGTAGGGGTGCATAAATAGTGCAAACACACGTGTGCAAGCAGCTGAAGTGCAAACGTGTGTGCATGCAGATTTGGTGCAAACACAAGTGTGTGTGCAGCTGTGGTGTAAACGTGTGCACACAGGCACAGAGCAAACACAGGTGTGTGCATGCAGGTGTGGGGCAGACACACGCAGGGCTGCACATGGTCAGACACACGTGTGCACACGGTCAGACACACGCGTGTGCAGGGCCGTGCTGAGCGCTGTCCCTGCAGGGCAGGAAGATGGCCACCTGCAGTGACAACGTGACAGAGGCGCGGCTGCCGGCCGGCAGGGACAGGGACACTGCCCGCCTGGTGACATCGTATGTCTGCCAGGCCATCCTGGTGCCTGCTGACGTCATGGGCCGCAAGACAGCGGTGACGTCACAGCCCGTCAGCCTGGCAGACCGCCTCCTGGGTGAGCCCCTCCCTGGTGGCACTGGGACACCCTAATGACATGGAGGGCCGCCCAGTGACATGGGGACACCCCGGTGACACAAGGACACACCCCAGCAATACGGGGACACCCTGGGGACACCTCGGTGACACTGTTCACCCTGCTTGCCACAGGTGTCACCACCGGCTCGTCACTGGATGGTGTCACCTCCCCCCCTGAGCTCTTCCCCCCCGGCCCCCCCGACCTGCCTGACATCATCTTCTTCTACAGGTGAGGGGGGTGAGCGGTGGGGGGACACAGGGACCCAACTGTCCCCCCGCTGAGCCGCCCGATGTCCCCTCGGCAGGTCCAATGACATGTCCCAGCCCTGCAGCAGTGGCCGGGCCACCACTGTCCGTCTGCGCTGTGACCCGCTGCTCCCAGGCACTGGCAGCCTGACTGTCCCCAGGTGGGGGGGGACACGGGCTGGGGACCCTGGGGGCTTTGGTGACACGGGCACCATCTTCACACACTCCCTCCCCCCCATGGTGGCACCCTTGCCTCCTGCCACCCTGTCCCTGTGTCACTCCTCTGGGTGCATCCCTGGGGTGCTTTGCTTTGGGCACCCCCATGTCCCCCACCCTGGGGTGTCACCACCACCAAGCTGCCCCCTCCAGGGTGACGTCTCCAGCCTGTCCCTGGGCACATCCTTGGGTGCTTTGCTCTGGGGACACTGCCATTCCTGTGTCCCCCCCCAGCATGTCACCACTGTCTGAGGGCCCCCCCAAAGGGTGCCGCCCCCACCTCCCACCACCCTGTACCCCAGCTGGCTGTGGGGACCCTTGGGTGCATCCCCTGGGTGTCCCTGTGGCCCCTGCTCTGGGGTGTCACCTCCATGTCCCCCTCCCCCAGCAAATGTCCTGAGGGTACCTGTGATGGCTGCACCTTCCACTTCCTCTGGGTGACAGGCGAGGGGTGTCCCCGCTGCTCCCCCGCCCACTATCGCCCCATCGTCAGTGCCTGTGTTGGTGGCATCCAGGTATGGGGGTGACAACGGGGACGGGTGGCACGCACCCAGGCAGTGGCACCCACCTGGGATGGCCTGGGGGGGCTGGTGTCACCTCCCCGGGGACAACTGGGGATGGGCATCAGCCACCCAGACAAGTGTCACCCACCTGGAATGGCTGGCGGGGGCTGGTGTCACCTCCTTGGGTGGGGACAATCGGGGGGCTGGTGTCACCTCCCCGGGGACAGCCATGGGGCCGGTGTCACCCACCCCGAATGGCCCGGGGAGGGGGGGAGGTGCGGGGGGGGAGCAGAAGCGGGGGTCTGGTGTCACCTCCCCGGTGGCAGCCGAGGACCGGCAGATGGTGTCATCCAGTGGGGCTGGCGGGGGGGCTGGTGTCACCCCCAGGCTGTCCCTGTCCCCCCAGAGGACCACCTTCGTCTGGCGGGAGCCGCGGCTGTGCCGGGGGGGGCAGCGACTGCCGGCGCCACGGGAGGGGCAGTGCCGGAGCCCCGAGCTGTGGCTGAAAGGCGGCATCGCCACGGGCACCGCGCTGGCCCTGCTGCTGGCCGGGGTGGCCACCTACTTCTGGAGGAAGAACCAGCGGTGAGGGGCCTGGGAGGGGACACGGCGGGGACACAGGTGGGGCTGGGGTCACCACTCCGTCCCCATGCTGGGGTACCAATGCTTCAAACTGGTGATGACGTCACGGATGATGTCACTGCTCCTTGTCCCCAACCTGGGGTGTCAATAATCTGAGCTGGTGATGACATCACAGTTGATGTCACTGCTCCCTGTCCCCAAACTGGGGTGTCACGGCTCCAAAATGGCAATGACATCATGGCTGATGTCACCACCTTGTCCCCAACCTGGGGTGTCAATATTCTGAGCTGGTGATGACGTCACGGCTGACGTCACCGCCCTGTCCCCAGGCTGGAGTACAAGTACTCCAAGCTGGTGATGACAGCAGTGGCCAAAGACAGCGAGCTGGTGGCCCCAGACAGCTGCGCCATCATGGAGGGGGAGGATGCTGAGGACGACTTGGTCTTTGCCACCAAAAAGTCCCTTTTTGGCAAAATCAAGTCCCTGACGTCAAAGGTAATGGAGGGGTGGGGGGGTCCCAACCCCGGAGCAGCCACCCACAAAGCCACCACAGTGGGACAGGCCTGGGGGGGGCGAGTGGCTGCTCCGTGCCTCAGTTTCCCCCTCACTGCAGAGGACACCGGATGGGTTCGACTCGGTCCCCCTGAAGACCTCGTCCAGCAGCGGTGGCCCAGAGCTGTGACACTGGGGGGGACATCCGCGACCACCCCCCCCACCCCCCAACGTGGCCTTAGGGACCCTCCTGGGAGCGGAGCTTTGTTACGGCTTTTGTACCTGTCCCCCCCTGTCCTCCCGTGCCCCCGGGACACGCCAAATAAAATGGGGGGGGGGTTTTTACCCCGGCTCCGGGGGTCTGTGTGTTCCCCCCGGCACCTGGGGGGTGGGACACGCGTGGGAGGGGGCACACGAGGGGGACACACGGGGGTTTGCAGTGGCACAGCTGTCACCC
The DNA here is from genome assembly GCF_036169615.1 of Heliangelus exortis. NCBI lineage: Eukaryota > Metazoa > Chordata > Aves > Apodiformes > Trochilidae > Heliangelus > Heliangelus exortis. The sequence goes on from NC_092446.1 coordinate 5,957,659, forward strand.
CCCCGGTGGGGGACATGTCCCTGATGTGTGTGTCCCCGGGGGGGCTGGGGGTGGCTGCTGAGGGGTGAGTGGTGGGTGCCAGGGATTGACACGGGGGCTGTGGGGTCACATAGGATGACTCGGAGTCCTCTGGGGTGCCATCGGGTGACACAGGGGCTGTGGGGTGACACGGGGTGACACAGGAGCTGTGGGAGGGGATATCTGGGGACACTTGGGGACCCCTCAAGTTCCTTCCCTTTGCATACCCAGTGCCCACCAGCGCACCCGAGGGCGGGCTGGGGACAGAGGGAGTGGCACCGGGACCCCCGAACCGTGGGGGGAGGGGGGGCGGGGTAGGACGGACACGACACACTCAGGGACCCCCGTAGCCCACCGGGACCCCCGGCCCTTCCCAGACCCCCCCTCCCCTCGGGTCCCCCTCAGCGGTTTCCCCTCCGGCCCGCCAGGGGGCGCTGTGAGCGGGGCGGTGATGCGGGAAACAGCGCCCCCTGGCGGCTGGCGGTGTGCAGGGCTCGGCGCACGCGCACTCCCCATCCCAGTCACGGTTCGGAGCGGAGCCGCCATCATGGTGCTGGATCTGGACCTGTTCCGTGCCGACAAGGGCGGCGACCCCGCCATGGTGCGGGACATGCAGAGAAAACGCTTCAAGGACCCCGCGCTGGTGGACGCGCTGGTGCGGGCAGACGGAGCCTGGCGGAGGTGTACGTGGGGAGGGGGGGACGGGGGGCTGGGTGGGGGGACAGACACACAGACACACACAGACACACACACACGGACACACACACGGAAACACAGACACACACACGGACACACACACGGACACACACAGAGACACAGACACACACGGGTTGGGGAGGAGGGGGTTGGCATCCCCCATGGGTTGGGGCACACCCAGGAGGCCTTGTCACCCCCCCCCAGAGGGGATGATCTGCCCCAAATCGGGTGTGTCCCCTCTCCTGTGCCCCCAGGAGGACCTGTCACCTCTCACCACCCCCCCGCAGGGCACCCGCTGGGCTGGCCTGGCCATGTCCCCTCCTACGCCCCCCATCTGGGGGTCCCCTCTCCCCAGGGGGATCCCTCAGGGGGTGTCTGTGTCCCCAGACTCATCTCTCAGGAGGTGACTTAAAAGGAGGGGAGGGCGTCCCAGTGCCGCCCCCAGACTTGGGGAAAGGAGCTCAGGATCTCTCTCCCAGCGTCGTTTTTGGGTTCCCTGGCATGGGGGAGGGGAGGAGGGGTGGGTGCCCCAAAACCCCACGGTTCCCAGGGCACCCCGGTGTGTCCCCCCTCCCTCCCTGCTTGTGGGATAAAAACCGCAGCTCTGACCGCCCCTTTCATCCCGGTCCTTGATGCCCCCGCCCCGCCCAGCCCTGCATCATCACACCCGACGCGTCCTCTGGCTCCGCTCTCGTCCTGCCTTTCATTTAATTTCATTTCATTTCTTTTAAGTTTTTCATCCCGCGGGAACAGCCAGACTTCCCGGCTGGAGGAGGGGGCTGTGCCCCAGCTCCCTCCCCCTGGGGCCGGGGGGTGTTTGGGTGTCAGCTCCCCGGCGCTGGGCTGGCTGATGCAATCCTGCTGCTGCCTCCGGGTGCTGCTGGGGTGCTGTGCCCGGGCTCTGCCCCTGGGCTGCTCCTGCCTGAAGCAGAGAATCATTGAATCCCAGACTGGTTTGGGTGGGAAGGGGCATTAAATCCCCCCCAGTGCCACCCCTGCCATGGTCAGGGACCCCTCCCCCAGCCCAGGGTGCTCCAAGCCCCATCCAACCTTGGACACTGCCAGGGATGGGGCAGCCACAGCTTCTGGGGGCACCCAGGGGCTCAGCACCCTCACACCAAACAATTTCCTCCTAATGTTCAACCTCAATCTCCCCTCTTCCAGTTTAAATCCATTCCCCCTCATCCCATCCCTCCAGGCCCTTGTCCCAAGTCCCTCCCCAGCTTTCCTGGAGCCCCTTCAAGCACTGGAAGGTGCCTCAATCTCCCCTATCTGCCTATTTAAAGCCATTCCCCTCGTCCTGTCACTCCATGCCTCTGTCCCTGTCCCTCTCAGGTGTCCGGGTTGGTGGCACTGGGCATCCCTGGAGCTGCCATTCCCTCCATGGTCCCTCTCGGTGCTGGACAGGGATCCCAGCCCTGCTCCCACTGGGGCTGCTGCTGTCTGAGGGCTCCTTTCCCTCTCCTTTCCAGGTAGGTTTCGTGCTGATAACCTGAACAAGCTGAAGAATCTGTGCAGCAAAACCATCGGGGAGAAGATGAAGGTGAGGGGGAAGACAGGAGGGGCTGGCAGCGGTTCTTTGGTGGGACCTTACCAACGGGTGGCGTCTCCCCCAGGTCTCTGCCTTCCAGGCCTCTCCCTCTCATCACCGGGGAACCTTTTAACCCTGGAACTTTACTCTGACCCCGCTGGGATTTCTTTTCCCTCCCTCTCCAGAAAAAAGAGCCAGTGGGGACGGACGAGTCCATACCGGAGAGTGCGCAGAACCTCGACGAGCTCACAGCTGACGTGCTGGGGGTGAGCCTGTCCCCTCACTGTGCCACCAGCCCCCCTGCCCTGTCCAGGCCTTCCCCTGAGATGGCAGCAGGAGGTGCCTGAAGCCCCAGCACCCACACCCTGAGCCCCTCACCAGCACAACCCCTCTTTCCCCCGAGCTCCACCCCATTCTGTCCTTCCCCCGAAGCCCCCGCTGCGTGGTCGCTCACCAGCCCGGGGCTCATCCTGTGCTGCCTGGTGGGGTCTGAGCAGCTTCCTTCATGACGTGTCCTCCACCAGCCCCTTCTTCCCTTCCCACTTCATTAACTGCCAGGTTTAATGAGGCAGCACTGCTGTGGGAGCTGCTGCCCCCCCCATCCCCGCTGCCTGACACCGCTCAGCCCCTCAGGTCCCTCCTCTGTCCTCGGGGGCTCTTGTTTGCTGTTGTTGAGGCCACCAAGCCCCCGTGGTTGGGTGAGGGTCTGGGATTCACCTCTCTGGGGGGGGTTGTTCCCCCTCTCTGTCCCCCCCTCCCCAGACCCTGCAGGTTTCCCAGATCAAGCAGCTCCGGCTGCTGATCGACGAGGCCGTCCTGGAGTGCGACGCCGAGCGCCTGCGGCTGGAGGCAGAACGGTTCGAGAGCCTGAGGGAGATTGGGAACCTCCTGCACCCCTCTGTCCCCATCAGCAATGATGAGGTGGGGGCCAGAGCCAACCCGGGGTTGGTTCATCAGAGCCAGACAGCTGCTGGCAAGTGAGGGGCTCACCACAGGGGGGTTCCAGCCCCCCCTACACCCTGAGATGAATGAAATCTGCATGACAAGGAGGTGTTTCCTGCCGGGAGCAGACAAAGAGCAGCTCAGACAAGGCTGGATGCAGCCATTGTTGGGGGAATACATGGGAAAAGTGGCTTCCAGGCCAGGGAGGGGGGGTGGGATCTCCCTCTGCTGCCTCCATTCATCCAGCAGGAATATTTTCCTGGGGGGAACACAATCGGGCCGGGCTGTCTGCCAAGTGGCTGCATAATAAGTGACTGGTTCTGGATTGTGGGGGGCCCAAACTGGTCCCAGTGCAATGCCAGGGACTGGTGTCACCTGGCAGCTGAGGTGACCAGACTCCCTGTTCTCTCCCTTTCTCTTTCTGCAGGATGCAGACAACAAAGTGGAGAGAATCTGGGGTGACTGCAGCTGCCGGAAGAAATATTCCCATGTGGATCTGGTGGTGATGGTGGATGGTTACGAGGGGGAGAAAGGGGCTGTGGTGGCTGGCAGCCGGGGCTACTTCTTGAAGGTGAGAGCCCAGACCCCCCTGCAGGGACACAGAGGGAGCTCCATCCCTGCCTCTCAGCAGGACAGCCTGGAGCTCCTGGATGGAGTGTGTGTGTGACGGGTGGTGGCTTCTCTTGTCCCCCAGGGTCCCCTGGTGTTCCTGGAGCAGGCCCTGATCCAGTTTGCCCTGCAGAGCCTCCGTGCCAAGGGCTACACCCCAGTGTACACCCCCTTCTTCATGCGGAAGGAGGTGATGCAGGAGGTGGCCCAGCTCAGCCAGTTTGATGAGGAGCTCTACAAGGTGAGCAGCTCCAGGTCCCCACCCCTGCTACCTGCTGTCCCCTCCAGCTTCATGTCCCCTGCAGGGTGCCTGCCATCCCCCTGCTCCCTCCCTCCCTATCTCCAGAGTCCATCTTCGTGGCCTCGGTGTCCCCGCTGAGGCGGTTGTCATGGGGACGTGGTGACAAGGAGGTGGCTTGTCCCCAGCCTGGCTGGCAGGAGGCCACCGGATCCTGTGAAGTAGGACAAGCAGCTACTCCCTCCCGAGTCCCTTCCGTCCCCTGTCCCCTCCCCGAGCTCCCGCCTGTCCCCAGCGGCCGGCAGAAGGGGGGTGGTGGCTTTTGTCCCCGCTGCAGGTGATTGGCAAGGGCAGCGAGAAGGCCGAGGACAGCTCCATCGATGAGAAGTACCTGATTGCCACCTCGGAGCAGCCCATCGCTGCTCTGCACCGCGACGAGTGGCTGAAACCCGAGCAGCTCCCCCTGAAGTACGCGGGGCTGTCCACGTGCTTCCGGCAGGAGGTGGGGTCCCACGGCAGGGACACGCGGGGGATCTTCCGTGTCCACCAGTTTGAGAAGGTCAGCAGGGCAGGGAGGCACCTGGGGGGGATTGGGGTGGGGACACAGAGAGACACAGGGAGACACAGACACAGGTACACACACACACACAGATACACACAGACACACACACACAGACACAGAGACACACATATACACACAGATACACACACACACAGGTACACACACAGGTACACACACCCACAGACCCCCAAGTCCCCAGAGCTGTCACCAAGGTGGGGGTTTCTCCTTCTCTGGGCAGATTGAGCAGTTTGTCTACGCCTCCCCCCATGACAACAAATCCTGGGAGATGTTTGAGGAGATGATGGCCACGGCTGAGGAATTCTACCAGGCTCTGGGCATCCCCTACCACATCGTCAACATTGTTTCAGGTGGGGGCCCAGGAGGAAAGCTGGTGTCATCAGTGTCACCTCAGCCACTCTCAGTCCCCAGGGCTGGTGACAGGGATGAGGTCCCTCAGCCCTGGGGCATTGGGTTTTCTGCAGAGACCCCCTGCTCCAGGCCCACCAGAACCGGGCCTGGCACAGAACCCCAGAATATCAGCTTGGAGGGGACCTCAGGGATCCTCTGCTCCAACCCTTCTGATATTATTGTTGATCTGAGATGTCTCAGCACCCATCGAGCTGAGAGTTAAAACTTCCCAAAGTAGGGGAATCCACCCCTTCCCCTGGGAGACCATTCCAATCTCTGACTGTCCTCATGGGGAGGAAGTTTCCTCTTGTGTCTGATCAGAATTTCCCCAGGAGCACCTTGTGCCAAGGGCTACACCCCAGTGTACACCCCCTTCTTCATGCGGAAGGAGGTGATGCCTTGTCCTGTCCATGGGACTCCTTGTCATTTGGGACTCTCCAGCTTCTCCTTAGCCCCCCTTTAAGTACTGGAATGTCCCTGCTGTCCCTTCCAAGTGGGCAGGTGGAGTGTCCCAACTCTTGCTGGAACCTCTCAGTAAAATGATCCCATTTACACCCATCCCTGCCAGGGAGTGGAACCCCCAGTCCCTTCCAAAGCCCCCTTGAGGCTTCACCCCTGGAGCCAGTGCTGCCATCCCCTGGGACGGGTGCAGTTGGGAGGTCCAGGGGGGATGTTGGGGGCTCAGTGTGGGCCCCCCCACCCCTCCCCAGGCTCCCTCAACCACGCTGCCAGTAAGAAGCTGGACCTTGAGGCTTGGTTCCCTGGCTCCGGTGCTTTCCGTGAGCTTGTCTCCTGCTCCAACTGCACCGACTACCAAGCCCGGCGCCTGCGCATCCGCTATGGCCAGACCAAGAAGATGATGGACAAGGTGAGGCCCCGCTGATGAGGGGAGGGGAGGGGTCCCCGGGCATCCTGTTGGCCGTGTCCCCACATCCCCACCCCCTTGGCCGTGTCCCTGCAGGTGGAGTTTGTCCACATGCTCAATGCCACCATGTGTGCCACCACGCGCACCATCTGCGCCATCCTGGAGAACTACCAAACCGAGGAGGGGGTGCAGGTCCCCGAGAAGCTCCGGGACTTCATGCCCCCAGGTGAGCACCCCCTAGGTGGGTGTGTCCCCCCTGTCCCATCACCCGCCCACCAGGCTTGGGGGTGACATTGGTGGCCTGTGTGTGTCCCCCACAGACCTACGGGAGCTGATCCGGTTCGTCCGCCCGGCACCCATCGAGCAGGAGCTCTCCAAGAAGCAGAAGAAGCAGCAGGAGGGGGGCAAGAAGAAAACGGGGGGGGGCAACCAGCGGGTGCTGGAGGAGCAGATGCAGAACATGGGGGTCAACAGCGCATGAGTTCTGTCTGTCTGTCCTCTCCCCACTCCTGTCTTCATCACTGGGACTGTGCCCATCATCGCTTCAGGGCCTGGCTGGGGGGCTCACCCTGGACACCCCCCACACCCCCCCCCCACACCCCAGGACAAAGGACTGATACTATAGGGGCTCCACCCCCACCCGTGGACCCCCCCGCGCTGGGGGTCCTCCCATGCCCCTTCCCTGGGGGGGGAAATGTCTCTGCCTCCATCCAATAAAGCTGAGAGCTGCTGAGCTGCTGTCCCGGGGGGGTCAGGCGGGGAGGGGGGGGGGGAAAACAGTTTGGGGAGGGGGGGGAAGCTGCCGGCCCCCCCTCTCGGGAGGCTCCCGCATAATGGCGCAAACAAAGGCAGCACAGCCAGAGCCATTTGCAATGCAAAGAGGGGATGGGGGCCCCGTGCCCCCCTCACCTCATCCCAGCTGCAGCCCAGCGGGGACAGAGGGGGAGGGGTGTGCCTCAGTTTCCCCAAGGAAGGAGATTCATCTCCACACGTGTGCGTGGGATTTGGCTTCACCCATGGGTGCTGGGGAGGGAACTCGGGCACCCACCCACCCCCTCTGCCCAGGGGGGTGTGCAGGGGGGGGGGGGGGGCTGTGCCTCAGTTTCCCCAGAAGAGACGGTCCGGATGTATCACCCCCTCCCCCCAAGTGGTGCGTGGGAACCGTGGCTGCACCCATGGGTGCTGGGGAGGGAACCCAAGCCTCCGGGCCCCCCCGCACTCCCCGCTCAGCCGGTCGGGCGGACCCGTGAGTCACCGACTGCCGGGGGGTCCCCGCGGCGCCCCCGCCCCCCCCTCCACCCGTCCCACCCGTCGGGCTGGAGCTGCACCCGCACCCCCGCCCCGGGGCTGGCGCCGGCAAGGGGGGGGGCGGATACACCCCGGCCCAGTGCCACCCAGTATTCCCAGGCCTCCGTGCTTCCAGCCCATTTTAAAGCTCCCAGTCCTTCCAGTTTGTCCCAGTGCCTCCCAGTGCCCCCCTGTACCCCATGCCTCCACTCCTTCCCTAGCAAGCCCAGGCCCCTGTGCCTCTGGTCTTTCCCAGTGCTCCCAGTTTGTCCCAGTAGCCCCCAGTATCCCCAGCCCTCCATGCTTCCAGCCCATCCCAGTGTTCCCAGTGCCCCTCAGTGTCCCGAAGATCACCATGCCCCTGCACCATCCCAGTGCTCCCAGTTTATCCCATTGCCCTGAAGCATCCCCACTCCATCCCAGTGTTCCCAATCCCTCCCAGTGTTCCCAGTCCATGCCAGTACCCCCAGGCCTCCTTGATTTCACTCCACCCCGGTGCTCCCAGTCCCTCCCAGTTTGTCCCAGTGCCCCCAGTCCCTCCCAGACGGGCCCAGCCCGGCCTTGCGATGCTCCCGGAGCTGAACCGGGGGGGTGTGTGCGTGTCCCCCCCCGTGTGCCGGGCTGTCCCAGCCCCGCGGTGCGGGCGGTGCCGGTGCTGGTGGCGGTGCCGGGGGGGGTGGCGGCTCCTTTAAGCGCGGCTCAGGTCTGAGCGGCGGCGGCCCCGCCCCGGCGGGTGCGCGCGGGCGGCGGGAGGGGCGGGGGGGGCGGGAGGGGCGCGGGGCGCAGCGGGCACCGGTACCGGCACCGCGCCATGGGCGCTCGGCCCGCCCGCCGGGCCCCGCCGCCACTGCCGCTCCTGCTGCTGCTGCTGCTGCCCCCGGGACCTGCCACCGGAACCGACACCGGTACCGGCACAGATACAGACACCGGCACGGCTATCGGCACCCGCACCGGCATCGGCACCGCCGGCGGCATCGGCCCCGGTACCGGCATCGGCCACGGTACCGGAACCTCCATCGGTTCCGCCGCAGCCACCGTCACCGGCACAGCTATTGACACCTCCGCAGCTACAGCCACCGGAACCGGCACCGGCATCGGCACAACCACCGGCATCGGCACCGCTACCGGCACCGGTATCGGCCCTGCCACCTCCACCAACATCGGCACGGGGCCCGGCAACGGCCCCGCCACGTCCGCTGCCATCGGCACCGGCGCCGGTATCGGCTCCGCCACCTTCACCGGCACCGGCCCTGACCACGGCACTGCCAGCGGCATCGGCACCGGTACCGGCACCGGCATCGGCACCGATACCTGCCCGCCCGGCTCCGTCCCACCGCCGCTCCATCCCCGCGGCGGCACCGGGGACAGCGGCAGCTCCAGCGGCACCGGGGACAGCGGCGGCTGCGGGAGCGATCCCGGGGACAGCGCGAGGGGGAAAGACCGCGGGTACACCGGGAGCGCCGGGGACACTGGAGGCACTGCAAGCACTGGAAACGCTGAGGACACTGGACATACTGGGAATACTGGATGTACTGGCGACACTGGAGGCACTGCAAGCACTGGAGGCGCTGGGGACACTGGATGTGCCGGGGATACTGGAGAGACTGGGAGCACTGATGACACCAGGAGTGGCAGGGATACTGGGGACACTGGGGACACCGATGTCCTTATGGGCACCAGGGACGGGATGAGCACTGGGGACGTTGGGGACTTTGGCCACACGGACACCAGGGATACTGAAGACACTGGAGAGACTGGGAGAGTCCCCAGGGACACTGGATCTACTGGGGAGTCTGGAAAAGTGCCCAGAGACACCAGGAGAGCCAGAGATACTGGATGTACTGGGGACACTGGGAGCATCCCCAGGGACAGCAGGAAAGTCCCGAGGGACACTGGGGAGACTGGAAAAGTCCCTGGGGACTTCAGGGATACTGGGTATACTGGACAAAGTGGGAGAGTCCCAAGGGACACCGGTAGCACTGAGGAGATGGTGGTCCCTGGGGCCATAATGCCCCTCCTGAGGGCCAGCAGTAGCCAGGTGGCCAGCAGTAGCCCGGTGGCCGGCAGCCGTCCCCGCCGCAGCCCCAACGGGGCGCCACAGTTCCAGCCCTCCAGCTACCAGGCCTCGGTGCCTGAAAACCGCCCGGCGGGGACCCCGGTGACACAGGTGACAGCAGTCGACCCTGACGAGGGGGAGGCGGGGAGGCTGCGCTACGCCATGGCCGCCCTCTTCGACAGCCGCTCCGACGCCCTCTTCTCCATGGACCCCCTGAGCGGCTCTGTGGCCACCGCCGCCCCCCTGGACCGGGAGAGCAAGAGCACCCACGTCTTCAGGGTGACGGCGGTGGATCACGGCACCCCCCGGCGCAGTGCCATGGCCACCTTGACGGTGACGGTGAGCGACGCCAATGACCATGACCCGGCCTTTGAGCAGCCTGAGTACCGGGAGAGCGTGCGGGAGAACCTGGAGGTGGGCTATGAGGTGCTGACGGTGAGGGCCACCGACAGCGACGCGGGGCCCAACGCCAACGTCCTCTACCGCCTCCTCAACGCCGGCAGCGCCAACGAGGTATTTGAGATCGACCCCCGCTCGGGCGTCATCCGCACCCGCGGCCCCGTGGACCGCGAGGAGGTGGAGGCCTTCGAGCTCTTGGTGGAGGCCGTGGACCAAGGACAGGAGCCGGGGCCCCGCAGCTCCACCACCACCGTCCGCATCACCGTGGAGGACGACAATGACAACGCGCCGCAGTTCAGCGAGAAGCGCTATGTGGCCCAGGTCCCCGAGGACGTGGCGCCCAACACGGCCGTGCTGCGGGTGACGGCCACTGACCGCGACAAGGGCAGCAACGCCCTGGTGCACTACAGCATCGTCAGTGGCAACACCCGTGGGCATTTCTACATAGACGCCCAGACGGGAGCCCTGGACGTGGTCACCCCCTTGGACTACGAGGTCAGCAAGGAGTTCACCCTGCGGATCCGGGCGCAGGACGGCGGCCGCCCCCCCCTCTCCAACATCAGCGGCTTGGTCACCGTCCAAGTGTTGGACGTCAACGATAATGCTCCCATCTTTGTCAGCACCCCCTTCCAGGCCACCGTGCTGGAGAACGTACCGGTGGGCTACTCCGTCATCCACGTTCAAGCCATCGACGCTGATTCGGGTGACAACAGCCGCTTGGTCTACACCCTCCTGGAGACTGGTGTGGGCTTCCCCTTCACCATCAACAACAGCACCGGGTGGATCGTGGTGGCCTCCGAGCTGGACCGGGAGGCAGTGGACTTCTACAGCTTCGGGGTGGAAGCTCAGGACCAGGGGAACCCCCCCATGGTGTCCTCAGCTAGCGTCAGTGTCACTGTCCTGGATGTCAACGACAACAGCCCCGAGTTCACCCAACGGGAGTACGGTGCCCGCCTGAACGAGGACGCGGCGGTGGGCACCAGCGTCCTCACTGTCTCCGCCGTTGACCGCGATGTCAACAGCGTCATCACCTACCAGATCTCCAGCGGCAACACCCGCAACCGCTTCTCCATCACCAGCCAGAGCGGGGGGGGCCTCATCTCCCTTGCCCTCCCCCTGGACTACAAACTGGAGCGCCAGTACCTCCTCACCATCGCCGCTTCTGATGGCACCCGCCAGGACACCGCACAGGTCATCGTCAACGTCACCGATGCCAACACCCACCGGCCCGTCTTCCAGAGCTCCCACTACACTGTTAACGTCAACGAGGACCGTCCAGTGGGCACCACGGTGGTGGTCATCAGCGCCACAGATGAGGACACGGGGGAGAACGCCCGTATCACCTACCTGATGGAGGACAGCATCCCTCAGTTCCGCATTGCCGCTGAGACCGGCGCCGTCACCACCCAGATGGAGCTGGACTACGAGGACCAGGTGTCCTACACCCTGGCCATCACGGCACGGGACAACGGCATCCCGCAGAAGTCCGACACCACCTACCTGGAGATCCTGGTCAGCGACGTCAACGACAACGCCCCCCAGTTTCTCCGCGACTCCTACCAGGGCTCCATCTACGAGGACGTCCCCGCCTTCACCAGCGTCCTCCAGGTCTCCGCCACTGACCGCGACTCGGGACTCAACGGCAGAGTCTTCTACACTTTCCAAGGGGGCGATGACGGTGATGGGGACTTCATCATCGAGTCTACCTCGGGCATCGTCCGCACTCTGCGCCGCCTCGACCGGGAGAACGTGCCCCTCTACACCCTGAGGGCCTTCGCTGTCGACAAGGGGGTCCCAGCCAAGCGGACGCCGGTGGAGATCCAAGTGACGGTGTTGGACGTCAATGACAACCCACCCGTCTTCGAGCGGGATGAATTTGACATCTTCATAGAGGAGAACAGCCCCATCGGGCTGGTGGTCGCCCGCATCACGGCCACCGACCCTGACGAGGGCACCAATGCCCAAATCATGTACCAGATCGTGGAGGGCAACATCCCTGAGGTTTTCCAGCTGGATATCTTCTCCGGGGAGCTCACCGCCTTGGCTGACCTGGACTATGAGTCCAAGGCCGAATACGTCATGGTGGTCCAGGCCACCTCAGCCCCCCTGGTCAGCCGGGCAACTGTCCACGTCCGCCTCCGTGATGCCAACGACAACCCCCCCCAACTCAAGAACTTTGAGATCCTCTTCAACAACTACATCACCAACCGCTCGGGGAGCTTCCCCGGGGGGGTGATCGGCCGCGTCCCGGCACACGACCCCGACGTCTCCGACAGCCTCACCTACACCTTCGAGCAGGGGAACGAGCTCAACCTGGTGCTGCTGGACCCCAAAAGCGGGGACCTGCGCCTCAGCCCCGCCCTGGACAACAACCGCCCCTTGGAGGCCGTCATGAGGGTCTCTGTCTCGGGTGAGAAGAAGACTTGGGGGGCCGGGGAAGCTCTTTGGGGGTGCACCCCATCTCTTCTGGGTGGCGTTGAGGTGGTTTGGGGTCCCACCAGCCCATCTCCTGGGGTGGAGGAGGGTGGTGGGGATGGAGATGCTGCCCCCCCAACCCAGATGTCCCATTGGCAGCACTCAGGGTCCTCTCACCCCCTTCTCCATCCCCACCCCTGTCTCGCCCTTGGGGTGTCTGGTACCCTTGGGAATATAGTTTGGGGGGGTTCAGGACCCTGTAGCAGCATCTGAGGTGGGGGGCAGGACCTCATGATTTCATTCTGGGGGGGGTCTTGGCACCTCACTCTGTGTTTGGGGGGGCAGGATCTGTAGGAGACGTTTGGGGGGACAGGACCCCGTGTTTGTGTTTTGAGGAGGGGTCTTGGCACCTCACTGTGTGGCTCAGGGGGGGCAGGACCCATCGCATGTGTTGCAGGGGCACAGTCTGGTGGGGGGGTCCGGGCTGGATTATGGAGGGGCCGTGGGTGAATTCTGGGGGGTCTCAGGGGCCGGGGCAGTTTTGGGGGGGGTCCTGGTACCATAATTTCCACAGCCCCCAGTGCTTGGTTGGGGTTTTTTTCGTGGGGCCACAGGTCTGGTGTCCAAGTCTGGGGGGGTCTTGGCACCTCTGTTGGGGGGTCCCTGGTGGGAAGGGGCGAAGGGGGGGCCATGCTCAGTGTGGTTTGGGCTGGGAGGGCAGCCATGGGGGGGTCACCTAGGTGTGGGGGAGGGAAACTGAGTCACTGGCCACATCGTGGTGTCCCTTGTCCCCAGCCATGTGTCCCTCATCACCCCCCCCACCCCCCTCTCCGCTCCAGCTGCACAAAGAGGGGGGCCCAGGGCACAAAGGGTGGGGGCAGGGGGCCCCCCAGGCCCCCCCTCAGCGCAGGGGCAGCCAGGAGGGGAACAAAGGCTCCGGCCATAGCTGGGCCCCCACAGCTGCAGCCATGGCAACCCCCCCCCCCTCAGCCACCGGCCACGGGCCACTGGGCAGCCGTGGCCCCTGGCCACCCCGCAGCGTCACCTCCTCCTTCCTGGCCCCATGCTGCCTCTGTCCATCTGCCCACCCCCTCCCCGTCTGTGACCCAGGACAGGAGGAGGAAGAAGAAGAGGAAGATGGGTGCCCTGTAGCCACCACTGTACCCCCCATGTGGTGGCCATCACAATGGGTGCCCCAGAGCCAGTGCTGTCCCCTCCCCATGGTGGCCATCATGATGGGTGTCCCAGTGTCATCTTCATCTCATGGTGGCCATCCAGACAGCACTGTCCCCACACCATGGTGGCCATCAGAATGGGTGCCCCATCCCCATCCTGTGGTGGCCACCAGGATGGGTGCTCCAGCACCATCCCCATCCCATGGTGGCCATCACAATGGGTGCCCCCCATGCCGTCTCCATCCTGCAGTGGCCACCGAGACCGTCCCTGACCCCTTTGTCCCCTGTCCCCCCCTCCCAGACGGGGTGCACAGCGCGACGGCCCAGTGCACGCTGCGTGTGACGGTGATCACGGACGAGATGCTGAGCAGCAGCATCACCCTGCGCCTGGCCAACATGTCCCAGGAGCGCTTCCTCTCCCCCTTGCTCAGCCTCTTCCTGGAGGGGGTGGCCACCGTCCTGGCCACCCCCCGCCACCGTGTCGTCCTCTTCAACATCCAGATGGACACAGACGTGGGGACGGACGCCCGAATCCTCAACGTCAGCCTCTCGGTGCTGCTGCCACCGGCGGCTGGGGCGCGGGGCGGTGGCAGCGGTGGCGGTGGTGGTGGCAGTGGTGGTGTCCCCAGGTTCTTCTCCTCCGAGGAGCTTCAGGAGAGGCTGTACCTGAACCGCTCACTGCTGGCCGCCATCTCTGCCCAACGCGTCCTCCCGTTTGATGACAACGTCTGCCTGCGGGAGCCCTGTGAGAACTACATGCGCTGCGTCTCCGTCCTGCAGTTTGACAGCTCTGCTCCCTTCCTGGCCTCAGACACCATCCTCTTCCGACCCATCCGCCCCGTCCCCGGCCTGCGCTGCCGCTGCCCCCCTGGATTCACTGGGGATTACTGCGAGACCGAGATCGACCTCTGCTACTCCAGCCCCTGCGGGGACAACGGGCGCTGCCGGAGCCGGGAGGGTGGTTACACCTGCGAGTGCCACCAGGATTTCACCGGTGAGAACCTGGGGACACCCTGACCCTCCAAGGGGACACCGTCCTCTTGATCTGCAGCCTCAGGAGCCCTGCAAACAGCTCCTCTTCAGCCACCACCATCCATCACTCCATCTCTTGCTCTTGGTGTCCATCCCCATCATCTCTCCATCCATCCATCCATCCATCCATCCATCCATCCATCCATCCATCCATCCTTCCCTCCCTCCTTCCCTCCCTCCCTCCCTCCCTCTCCTTTGTCTCTTCTCTCTCCTCTCCTCCTGTCCCATCACCATCTCTGGTCCCCTCCCTGTCACCTCTGTATCACCACTCCAATGGGGTCCCTGCCTGAGGTCGGGTGAGGGGGGGTGGGGGTCACCCTGGGGACACTGGGGGTGCACTGGCACCTTGGAGCCACCCTGGGGACACCCTGGGGACACCCTGGGGATGTGGTCATACCTTGTCCCCATAGTGGTGGTCCCCATCACAGGAACACATCCCCCAGTCACTGGGAGACTGGTGGCACTGGGGACAGACCTCTGTCCACCCGGGAACCCCAGGGGACACCCATGGGTGTCGGTGGGTGCCAGCAGTGGGGGAGGGGATGCTGGGGAGAGGGGGCTGTGGGTGTCTCGGTTGCCATGGTGATGGGCGGTGGTTGCCATGGTGACAGAGCTGGAGGTAAAGCCACCCTGGAGCTGATGGGGGTGTGGGGGGATGATGGGGAGAGGGGCTCCCCACTCCCCCACCCTCCCACCCTGCAGTTTTCGGGGTGCTGGGGTCCCAGCTGTGCCTCCTGCAGGGGAACACTGCGAGCTGAGCGCCCGGGGGGGCCGATGTGCCCCGGGGGTCTGCAGGAACGGGGGCACCTGCCTGAACCTCCTGGTGGGGGGATTCCGCTGCCAGTGCCCCCCTGGGCACTACGAAAAACCCTTCTGCACCATGAGCACCCGCAGCTTCCCCCCCAACTCCTTCCTCACCTTCCGTGGCCTCCGCCAGCGCTTCCACTTCACCCTCGCCCTGACGTGAGCCCCAGGGGGGCTGGGGGGACAGGAGAGGGGGGCCCAGGGAGCAGGGTGGTGTCCCATGGGTCATGGGGTGAGGATGATGGGCACCCCTTAGGTATCATTTGGGGTGGGGGTGATGGGTGGTGTCCCATGGGGTGGGGGGTGCCCCTCAGCATCACCTGGGGCTGTGGGGCTGGGGGTGTCCCATGGGGTGATGGGTGTCCTGTGGACATCCTTTGGGGTGGGGGGGATGGGTCTCATGGGATGTAGTGGGGGGGTGCTGGGTGCCCCCTGGACATCACCCTGGGGGAGGGGCTCCTGTGTACCCCATTGCTGGGGCAGGGGGTGGGGCTGTGGGGCTGAGGATCCATCCTGGTCTCCGGGTTGGGGTGACAAGCTGTCCCTGTCCCTTGTCCCCAGGTTTGCCACCCGGGAGCGGGATGGGCTCCTGCTCTACAACGGGCGCTTCAACGAGCGACACGACTTCGTGGCACTGGAGATCGTCAGTGAGCAGCTGCAGCTCAGCTTCTCTGCAGGTATTGCACCCCAAAACTGCACCCCAAAACTGCATCCTACACTGCACCCTGACACTGCACCCCAAAACTGCACCCCAAAACTGCACCCAACACTGCACCCCAGCACTGCACCCCAGCACTGCACCCCGGACATCCTAGCCCTGCCACTGCACCCCCTGTGTCCTGTCCCTGGCACTGCATCCCAGCCCCGGCACCCCCCATCCCTCTGCCTGCCCCCCCCGCATCCCCCAGACCCCCCGGGGCCCTGTCCCCTGCCCCACGTGCTGGTGCCCACAGGTGAGACCACCACCACGGTGTCCCCCTTCGTGCCGGGGGGGGTCAGTGATGGGCAGTGGCACCGGGTCCAGCTCCACTACTACAACAAGGTGCGGGGGGAGGGTTTGGGGGAATAGAGGAGGGGGCGTTGGGGGCAGAGAAGAAGAGGGGCAGGGGGGTGCAGAGGTGGAGGGGAACAGGGGGGACTGGAGGATGTGGGGAAGGATTGGGGAAGGCAGAGGGATGGAAGGGAATGGGGGGCAAGGGCCTGGGGGCTGGAGGGGAGTGTGGGGCTGGGGGGTCTGGAGGTGGGAGTTTGGGGGGAACAGGGATGGAAGGGAAGGGGGGGGTGTTGCTTGTGGGGCACAGAGTGGAGTGGGGGGACATGGGGGGCTGGAAGGGAACGGGGGGGTGGTTGGGAAGCTGGGGGCGAGCAGGAAGAGGGTTTAGGAAATGGAAATGGAAAAAGATGGGAGGGAGGAATGGGGGGAGGTCGGGGGCTGGAGGGGAGTGTGGGGGAGTCAGGGGTCTGGAGGGAGGGGATTTGGGAGGACAGGGATGGAGGGGAGCAGGGGGGTGATTGGGGAATGGGGGTGGGGCTCAGGGCATGGGGAGACAGAGGGGTGGGGGTCAGGGGGGGCGGTGGGGTTGGAGGGCTCAGGAGGAGACTGAGGCGCTGCCCCCAGCCCGTGCTGGGCCGCTCGGGGCTGCCCCAGGGCCCCTCGGAGCAGAAGGTGGCAGTGGTGACAGTGGATGACTGTGACACCGGGATGGCCCTGCGCTTCGGCCACCTCCTGGGAAACTACTCCTGTGCTGCCCAGGGCACCCAGAGCGGCAGCAAGAAGTGAGGGAGGGCCCCGGGGGTGGTGACCGTGGGGGTCCCCGTAGGTGGATAATGGGACGGGTGGAGGGTCCCTTGCGGTCCCCATGGATTGGGGGGAGGTCCACTGGGGTCCTGATGTGGGGGTTGGGGGCCCCCAGAGGTCCCCATGAGTGAGGGATCCCTTGGGAGTCCCTATAGGTGGATGCAGGGGGTTAATTGGGGGTATCTTGAGGTTCCCATTGGTTGGGGGGTGGGTGGGGGTTGCCTTGGGGTCCTCATGAGTGCAGGGTCCCTAGGGAGTCCTTTAGGGTCTCTCATGGGATTGCTTGGCGGGTCCCTTGTATTCCCTGTGAGGGGAGGTCAGGGGCGTCCCTTGAGCAACTCTTGGGGGTCCCTGAGAGTCCCATGGGTGAGGGGTTCCCTGGGGCTTCCTTGGGGATTCTTTGGGGTCCCATAGGTGGAGGGTCCCTTTGAGGCCCCTTGGAGGACCCTGGGGGTCCCGTGGCTTGGGGGGGGTCCCTGGGGGTCCCTTGGGTGGGGGGTCCCGGGGGTGACGCTGGGTTCCGCAGGTCTCTGGACCTGACGGGGCCACTGCTGCTGGGGGGGGTACCCACCCTGCCCGAGAGCTTCCCCATCCGCAGCCGCCACTTCGTGGGGTGCATGCGGCACCTCCACATCGATCAGCGCCCCGTGGACATGGCCGCGTTCATCGCCAACAACGGGACCCAGCCTGGTGCGACCGGGGCGGGACCAGAATCAGAACCAGGATGTGGGGTGGGGGGATGGGGTCAGGGATGCGAGGGTGTGGGGCTGTGCCCCCTGTCTGGGGAGATGGAGGGGGGGGGGGGGTGTGCCCCTGAGATGGGGGAGTTAGGGGGTGCCAGCCCCCATAGATGTGGGGCTGGGGGCTGTGCCCCCCTGGGTGTGGGGTACGGAGTTAGGGGCGCCAGGGCCGTGGGGCTGTGCGCCTGGGTGTGGGGTGGGGGTGTCATGGTGAGGGGGGGATGGGTTTAGGGGGTCCCAGGACTGTGGGGCTGTGCCCCTGACTGTGGGTTGGGGGGTGCCAGGGTCCGAGCCCCGTGTCGCGGGTGTCCCCCCCCCCAGGCTGCCCCGCCAAGAAGCCGCTGTGCGACCCCAGCCCCTGCCAGCACGGGGGGAGCTGTCAGCAGCACTGGGACAGCTTCACCTGCATCTGCCCCCCGGGATTCGGGGGCAAGACCTGCCAGGAAGGTACCGGGGACACGGGGGGACACGAGGGGGCGTGGAGAAGGGGTCGGCAGCCCCCCCACATCCCCATGTCCTCACAGAGATGTGAGGGGGGGTCCGCAGTGGTTCCCGGGCAGCAGCCGCCTGTCCTGGGGGGCCTGGGGGGAGGTCCACGGGGGTCTGGGGGATCGGGCAGCCCCACAAGGGGTTGGGGGTCCAGGGGATTCTGAGGTGGTCAGCATCCTCCTGCCCCCCCACCCCGTCCCCATGTCCCCGCAGAAGTGGGGGGTCCGCAGCGGTTCCTGGGCAGCAGCCGCCTGTCCTGGGGGGGTCTGGCGCTGCCCCTCTCCCTGCCCTGGCACTTGGGGTTGATGCTCCGCACCCGACACCCCCGCGGGACCCTCGTGCGGGCCAGCGCTGGCCCAGGGGCAACCATCAGCATCCAGGTCTGCCTGGGGAGGGGCATGGAGGGGATATTGCTCTGGGGCAGTGTTAACATGGGGGAAATTTCCCCGGGGGGGGGGGAATTGGCAGAGGGGGGGTTACCCCGGGGAGTGCTATGGCCATGGGGGGGTTGGCACAGGGAATATTACCCGGGGGGGGATGGGATTGGTGTATTGCCCATGGGGGGGTGGGGGGCATTTTCCCGGGGGGTGTTTCCTTGGGGAGGGGGGGGGGCTGCTTTGGGGGTGTTGCTCTGGGGGGTGGCAGTGCCAGGGGGGGTGCCCCTCTTTGGGGAGAGGGGGGAGGTTGTTCCCCCAGCACAGGGGGGGTCACCAAGTCCCTTTCTGCAGCTGAGCGAGGGGCAGGTGGAGGCGGGGATCTGGGGAGGGGGCTCCCGCCTGGCCTGGCTGCGCCTGCCCCACGCCAAGGTGACCGATGGCACCTGGCACCACCTGGCCCTGGAGCTGCGGGGGGCACCGGGACGACCCCCCCCCGCCACCCTCCTCATCCTCATCCTCGACTACGGCCGCCACCAGGTGGGTTGGGGGCTGGGAAACTGAGGCCGGGGTTGGGTCTCCCCCCTGCACACCCCCTCCCCCCGCTCAATGTGTGTCCCCCCTGCCTCTGTCCCCGCAGGCGGTGGCCGAAGTGGCCGGGGAGCTGCAGGGGCTGCGGTTGCGGAGCCTGAGCCTGGGGGGAGGGGATGGGGACATCGTGGAGGAGGGGTTCCGAGGGTGCCTGCAGGTATGGCATGGGGTGTGGGGACATGGGGACATAGGGGTGTGGGGACATGGGGGCACAGGGACACGGGGACACAGGGACATGGGGGCTTTGGGGATGTGGGGGTGTGAGGACACAGAGACACAGGGACATGGGGGTGTGGGGACATGGGGGGCATGGGGACACGGGGATGTGGGAATGTGGGGACACAGGGACACAGGGGCTTGGGGGTGTGGGGGTGTGGAGGCACGGGGACACAGGGACATGGAAGTATGGGGACATGGGTGTGGGGACATGGGCATGGGGGACATCGATTGGATGTGAGGACGTGGGCACAGGGCCATGGGTGTGGGTGCAAGGCATGGGGACACAGGACATGGGGACAAGGACATGGGGTGTGGGGACATGGGGACATGACCCTAGGGCCTGAGGACAGGGAGGTGGGCAAGGGGCACAGTGTGACCTCTGGGGGGGACACGGGGCATCCCAAGTTCCAGCGAGGGAAACTGAGGCTGGGCTGGCAGGGAGGGTGACAGTGGGATGAAACCGGGGGTGACACTGGGGGTGACACCGGTGGTGACGCAGGGTGTGCGCGTGGGTGAGACGTCCAGCAACGCGGTGTCCCTGAGTGTGGCAGCAGCGACATGGGTGGCCGTGGAGGGGGGCTGTGACCTGCCCGACCCCTGTGCCGGGGGACCGTGTCCCCCCCACAGCGCCTGCAGTGACAACTGGGACAGCTTCTCCTGCCACTGCCACCCGGGTGAGCGATGGACACCCCGCACTGTCCCCTTGGCACTGCCACCCTCCCTGGTCACTGCCACTCCCATCCCCATGACACTGCCACCCCTTTGTCATTATCCTCTGTGTCACTGCCACCCTCCCTGGTGACCCCCCCTCCCTATTCTGTCCCCAACCGTGCCTGTCCTTGTCCCCAGGCTACTTTGGTGACAACTGTGTCAGCGCTTGTGCCCTCAACCCCTGCCAGCCCCCGGCCACTTGCACGCGCCAGCCGGGCACGGCCCACGGCTACACTTGTCACTGTCCCCAGGGACACTTTGGGCCCTACTGTGAGCACAAGTGAGTGACACCAGAGGACAGGAACGTGATGGTGCCACCCACCCCGGGATCCGCCCCAACCCCCCCGATGGGGACAGGGAGTGCAAGGGACACACATGGTGCTTGTGCAAGGGATGGTGGGTGTGCAAGGGGCAGGATGAGGGGGCACAGTGGGCGTGCAAGGGACACAGGGGGCACACGGGGGGCACGGTGCCCGTGCAAGAGCCATAGCAGCCATGCAGGGGACATGGTGACTGTGCGAGGGACACGGTGGCTGCGCAGGGGACGTGGTGGTCATGGCTGGACAGGGGGTGTGGGAGTGTGTCCCCTGCCACTCCCGTCTGTCCCCCAGAGAGTCCCCACCGTGTCCCCGGGGGTGGTGGGGCCACCCCACCTGCGGGCCCTGCAGCTGCGATGTCACCAAAGGCTTCGACCCCGACTGCAACAAGACGACGGGCGAGTGTCACTGCAAGGTGGGGACCTGCTGGCCCCTGCTAGTCCCTGCTTGTCCCTGTTGGTCCCTGCTGGTCCCTGCTGGCCCCTGCTTGTCCCTGCTGGCCCCTGCTGGCTCCTGCTGGTCCCTGCTTGTCCCTGCTGGTCCCTGCTGGTCCCGACGGTGCCTGTGGTGGCCCCAGGGGACCTTCACTGTTTCCCCCCCCCCCCCAGGAGAACCACTACCGTCCTGCGGGCAGCGGGTCCTGCCTGCCCTGTGAGTGCTACCCCACCGGGTCCCTGTCCCGACGCTGTCACCGTGCCAGCGGGCAATGTCCCTGTAAGGCCGGGGTCATCGGCCGCCACTGTGACCGCTGTGACAATCCCTTCGCCGAGGTGACAGCCAGCGGCTGCGAAGGTGGGGACGGGGACCGTAGCACCCTATGGCACTGGCACCTGCTGCCACCCTGTGGCACCCCAGTGTCACCTTCCTGTCGGCTTTTGTGGCCCTGTGTCACCCTACTGTTACCCTCTGTCACCCTCTGTTACTTCATTGTCACCCTGGGCGCTGGCAACCAGCTGCCACTGTCACCCTGTGTCACCCCACTGGCACCTGCTGCCACCCTGCTGTCACCCTTTTGTCACTCCATGTCACCCTGCTGTCAATCTGGGTGCCAGCCACCAGGTGCCACTGTCACCCTGTGTCACCTGCTGTTGCCTTAGTGTCCCTTTTTGCCACACGTGGCACCCTGGGTGCCAGCAATGGGATGTCCCTGCTGTCACCCTGAGTGCCAGTGACCAGGTGCCCCTGCTGGCACTCTGCTGTCACCCGCTGTGATGCTCTGCTTTGTCCCTCAGTCAACTATGACAGCTGTCCCCGTGCCATCGAGGCCAGCATCTGGTGGCCCCGGACCCGTTTCGGGCTGCCAGCCGCTGCCCCCTGCCCCAAGGGCTCTGTTGGTAGGTGGGGGGACACAGGGACAGGGTGGGGGTGGCACTGCTGGGATGGGACTGAGGGGTGACACTGTAGTGGCCCCACAGGGACATGGAGGATGGTGACACTGTGTGGCACTGCTGAGATGGGGCAGGGTGGTGACACCATGGTGGCAGAGCTGGGATGGGGCAGGGGGGGTGACAGATCTGAGGTGGGACAAAGGGGTGGCACGGAGCTGGGGCGAGCTGGTGTACCTGCTGTGTCGGGGCGGTGACAGCGATGTCCCCACAGGGACAGCCGTGCGGCACTGTGACGAGCACAAGGGGTGGCTGTCCCCAAACCTCTTCAACTGCAGCTCCCTCGCCTTCAGCAACCTCCGTGCCTGGGTGAGCAGGGGACACGGCGACACCGGGACAGGGGACACAGGGACACCGGGACAGGGCGATGGGAATGGGGACACAGGAGTGGAGACACTGAGGGATAGGGACACATGGAGATGGGGGGAGATGGGGTTTGGGACAGAGGGATGGGAACGGGAGTGGGGACATGGGGACACGGGGACAGAGGGACAAGGACATGGGGATGGGGGGACACAGGGACACGGGGACAGGGATATGGGGATGTGAACTGGATGCGGACATGGGGACGGAAGGGAGCCGGGGCCAGTGCCACGCGTGTCCCCAGGCGGAGCGGCTGTCACGGGAGGAGTGGCGGCTGGAGCCCGCGCAGTCGCGGTTGGTGGCCCGGCAGCTGCGCGAGGCCACGGGGGTGGCGGGGCCGCTGTGGGGCAGTGACCTGAGGCTGGCGTACGGGCTGGCCACCGGGCTACTGCGGCACGAGAGTCGCCAGCGGGGCTTCCGTCTGGCGGCCACCCAGGATGTGCACTTCACAGAGGTGGGGACAGCCCGGGGACAGCCCGGGGACAGGAGACAGGGTGGGGGGCACCCCGGGGGGCGGGAGGCTGGATGCCAAGGGGATGGGCGCCCCCTGGGCAGGGGGTTGGTGGCAGCGGAACAAGTGCCGGGGGAGGGAGCACCCGCTGAGGGGGGGGGGTCAGGGCATCCCAGCCCATCGAGCTGAGGGAGGGGACCCCCTGCCCAAATGTGGGGGTATGTGTGTGGGGGGAGGGCACCCCTTCAAGTGGGGGGGTCAGGGTACCCCAACTTATGGAGTTTGTGGAGGAGGGAGGGGACCCCCTGGGGTGGGGGGCACCCATTTAGGTGGAGTGGGGGGATCAGGGCACCCCAGCCCAGGGAACCTCCTAGGGAAGGGGGGTGAAGGGACCCCCTGCCCAAATGTGGGGGCGTGGGGGGGAACCCCTTCATCTGGGGGGTTTAGGGCACCCCAGCCCTTGGAGCCTTGTGGGGTGGGGGCAGGGGGTCCCAGGGTTCCAGGAGGGTGAAGCAGAGGGAGAAGGGGGGGGTCCCCCTGCTCTTCGGGCAGGGTGGGGGCACCCTGGGCATCACCCACCCCGTGTGCCCCCCCAGAACCTGCTGCGGGTGGGCAGCGCCCTGCTGGAGCCCAGCACCAAGCGGCACTGGGAGCTGATCCAGCAGACAGAGGGGGGCACGGCCTGGCTGCTCCAGCACTTCCAGGACTACGCCAGAGCCCTGGCCCAGAACATGCCCCAAACTTACCTGAGCCCCTTCACCATCGTCACCCCCAACATCGGTCAGCACGGGCTGGGGACACTGTGGGTTGGGGACACCCTATAGGGGACACCATGTGCTGAGGACACGACATGGGGTGTACCTGGGAACATGTGTGTGACCAAAGGACATGTGTGTGCCTGAGGACACGTGTGTGCTGGGGACGTGTGTGCTGGGGATATGGGAATGTGCTGGGAGACGTGTGACAGGGCTGGGAACGTGGCTGTCCCTCAGGACACGTGTGTCCCCAAGGAGGGATGTGCCTGGTGGCAGGGACACAATCACCATGCCCAAGGGACACACATGTGTCCAGGGGACACCCACCCAGGGACCTGCCCCAGGGGTGCCAGGGGCTGCGGGCACTGGGCACGGGGGGTGGCCCGAGGTGACAGAGTGCCCGGGGTGACACAGCACCCTGGTGACACGGTGCCCGGGGTGACACGGTGTCCTGGTGCCCGCAGTGGTGTCTGTGGTGCGTCTGGCCAGGGGCAGCACGGCGGGCACCCGGCTGCCACGGTACGAGGCACTGCGGGGGGGAGCAGCCCCCAGACCTGGAGACCACTGTCATCCTCCCCGACAGCGTCTTCTGGGCCCCCCAGGGCGGGCGTGAGTCTGGGGGGGGAATTGGGCACATCCGTGGGCTGGCAGGGGTGGGGACGCTGGGGTGGGACATCCCGGGATAGGGGTGGCAGGGGTGGGGGCGCAGCACAGGGTCCAAGAGGTGCAAGGTTTGGGGACACCAGAGTGGACATAGGGTGGGCAGCAGTGGGGACCCCAGGATAGGGGTGGCGGGGTTGAGAACCCTGATGTGGCCATGGGGCTGGCGGGGTTGGGGACACTGTGCCAGCCCCCTGCCCACTCCCCCCCCAGCCCCCCCGCCGGGCAGGAGGAGGAGGAGGAGGCTGAAGAGGCTTCAGAGGAGGAGGAGGGTGGGGAGGGGAAGGTGACCCTGGTGACACGGCGCAAGCGACACCCGTCCCTGGGTGAGGGCCAGGCCATCGCCAGCGTCATCATCTACCGCACCCTGGCCGGGCTCCTGCCACCGCGCTATGACAGTGACAAGAGGAGCCTCAGGTGACAGACGGGGGGGGATGGAAGGCGGGGAGCACAAGGGTGCGGGGGCCCATGGGGGGTGCTCTGGGGGGGGGGGGCATCAGAGTTACCATGGGGAGCACGGGGGGGGGGGTCACAGGGGTCAGGGGGAGGGGTGTGAGGTGCCCATGGGGGGCTGGGGGGTACCCCTAGGGGGCTGGGGGTGCTTATGGGGGCACAGGGGGATGGTGGGGGTCCATGGGGGGCACGGGGACAGTTTTGGGGTGCTCGGGGGGTCCCTGACCCGCTGTCCCCAGGGTCCCCAAGCGCCCGGTCATCAACACGCCGGTGGTCAGCATCAGCGTGCAGGCAGGGGGGGCGGGGGGCTCGGGGGGCCGCGGGTCCTGGCCCAGCCCCTCACCCTCCAGTTCCGGCTGCTGGAGACCCGGGAGAGGAGCAAACCTGTCTGCGTGTTCTGGAACCACTCCCTGCGGTAAGGGGACACCGGGGGGACAGGGACACTGGGGGGCAGGGGACACCAGAGACAGGGATGGGGACATGAGAGTGACGTTGGAAGGGGCAAAGATAGGGACACCAGGGGCAGGGGACACCTGGGGACAGGAATGGGAACACTGGGGAGAAAGGGAATACCGGGGGGACATAGAGGACACCTGGCACAGAGGCACCGGGGCACAGGGACATTTGGGGACAAAAACACCACATGGAGGATGGGAGGGGGAGAGGGACACGGGGGAGACACTGGTGGGAGGCAGGGGACACAGGGACACCAAGGACAGGGACACCGGGGACCGGGTGAGGTGGGTGTCCCTGGGGTTGTGGGGTGTCCCCAGGAGTGTCCCTGGAGGTGATGGATGTCCCCGGGGCTGTCCTGGCGGTGGCTGAGGGTGGGCTGGGTGGCCCTGGGGGGTGCCCTGGGGGTGTCCCCTCGGTGTCCCCTCGGTGGCTGAGGGTCCCTCACAGGGCGGGGGTCGCGGGGGGCTGGTCAGCCCGGGGCTGTCACCTCGTGTTCCGCAACCGGACCCACGTCAGCTGCCAGTGCCACCACCTCACCAGCTTCGCTGTCCTCATGGACATCTCCCGACGTGAGGTGGGACACGGGTGAACACGGGGGGTTGTGGAGGGGACACGGGGGGACCCGGGGATGGGCCCTGCTATGGGGACATCGGCGGGGACATGGTGGCACCAGGCTGGGCAGGAGGTGCCAGCCCGGGGTGGGGCTGGGGGTGACAAGGGGTGATGGGAGGGGACAGGGGGTCAGGGCTGGGCAGAAGGGGTGGGGACCTGGTGTGTCCCTGGCATGTGTGGTGTGTCCCCTGACCCCAGTGTGTCCCCCGGTGTGTCCCCTGTGTGCTCCTGGTGTGTCCCTAGACGTACCCCCAGGCGTGTCACTAGCATGTACCCAGCATGTCCCCAGGGTATGTCCCAGGTGTGTCCCTGGTGTGTCCCCATATGTGTCCCTAGACATGACCCCGGGCATGTCACTAGTGTGTCACCAGTGTGTGCTGTGTCCCCGGGTATGTCCCAGGTGTGTCCCTAGTTTGTCCCACACATGTCCCTGGTGTGCCCCTGTCATGTCCCAGGGCATGTCCCCCCAGCGTGTCCCCAATGTCCCCCCAGTGTGTGTCGTGTCCCTGGCATGTCCCCAGGACATGTCCCTGGGGTGTACCCAGGGTCTGCCCGAGATGTGTGCCTTGTGTGTCCCCTGGTGTGTCCCCAGCATGTCCCCAGTGTCCCCCCGGTGTGTGCCGTGTCCCTGGCACATCCCCAGGACACGTCCCCATCGTGTCCCCGGGGTGTCCCCACGCTGACCCCGTGTCCCTCAGAGCGGGGCTGTCCTGCCGCTGGCTGCCCTGACCCAGGCCTCGCTGGGGGTGGGTCTGGCGGGTTTGGCTTTGGCCGTGCTGGCCCTGGGGGTGCCGCGGGGTCCCCGCTCCAATCGCCACAGCATCCGCCGGCACGGAGCCACCGCGCTGCTGCTGGCCCAGCTCGTGTTCCTGCTGGGAATCAACCAGGCTGAGCTGCCGGTGCGGGGGGAGGCACGGGGGGGGGCTCTGTGGGTGCAGAGGGGCATGGTGGGGGGGGGCTACAATGGGTGGAGGGGTGGGGGCTCTTAAAGGGGTGGGGGCTAAAAAAGACGGGAGGGGAGGTCTTAAAGGGGAGTGAGGGTCTTGAAAGGGGTGGGGATCTGAAAGAGGGTGGGGGCTATCAAAGGAGGTGAGAGCTATAAAATGGGTGGGGTCTTGAAGGCAGATTGGGGGGGTCTCAAAGAGGGTGGGGGCTATAAAAGGGGTTGGGGGGGTCTTAAAGGGGAAGTGGTGGGCTTGAAGGGGTGGAGGTAGAGGGTGGGGTGGGTGCTTCCAAAGCAGGTGGGGATCCCAAAGGGGGGTGGGGATCTTTCAAGGGGGTGGGGGCCTATTAAAGGGGGACGGGTCCTTTCAAAGAGGGTGGGGGTCCTGAAATGGGTCTTAAAGTGAGCAGAGGCTCACAAAGGGAGGTGGGGGTCCCAGGGTGGGAGGGTCGGGAGGTGGCATGGGGAGGGGGTCTCACGGTGGGGGTGCAGCGCCGGGCGTGGGTGTCCTCCGGGGGTGCGTGTCCCCGGGGGATATCCCGGGGGACAGGGGGTGACACTGGGGGTGCAGCTGGCCTGCACGGTGGTGGCCATCCTGCTGCAGTTCCTCTACATGAGTGCGGTGGGGTGGGCCCTGCTGGAGGGGCTGCATCTCTACCGGCGCCGCAGCGAACCCCGGCACGTGGACCGCGGGCCCATGCGGTTCTACCACGTGTTGGGCTGGGGGCTGCCCGCGGTCATCACGGGTGAGCAGAGACCCCCGGCAGGAACCTCCCCCCGACCACACCCACCCTAACCCCGCCCCCTGGACCTACCCCCCGCCCCTAAGTTTGGCCCTAGCCCCGCCCTTCATTCTGACCCTAACCCCGGCCATGCCCTCCCTCCCCACCCATAGCCCCCCACTCAAATTCTGACTCAAGTCCCTCCCCTGAATCCGGCCCTGGCCCCGCCCCTTGCCCTATCCACGCCCCTAAACCCGACCAGAGCTCCGCCCCTGGCAATAGCCCCGCCCCTAGAGGTGATCTGAGTCCCACCCCAATTTGTAGCCCCGCCTCCTCACCTCGACACCCCCATTCTGCCCCTCCCCCCACAGCCATACCCACCCCGCCCCAAGCTCCACCCCTGATTATAGCCCTGCCCCTGCTACAACCGCACCCCATCACCACGCCCACTAAAACCTTGGCCCCACCCCTACCCATGGCCCCTCCCACATGCCATAACCCCGCCCAAACACAAATTACTCATTAACATAACGCCCCCACATCTGACCACACCCTCATTAGTAACCACCCCTTTTTGACTGCACCCTTTTTGACCACACCCCCTACCACACGCACCACCCCATGTGCCTGCGATTAGCCCCGCCCCTCCTATTTTAGCCCCGCCCGCTGTTGTGGCCCCGCCCCTTACACCTTAGCCCCTCCCCTCCCTGTCCATCCCTGACACTCGGCATAGGCCCCGCCCCCCCATTATTAACCTCGCCCTTCCCGTATTAGCCCTGCCCCATTACCTTAGCCCCGCCCTATCTTAGTCCCGTCTCTAGCATCTTAGCCCCGCCCCATGATCTTAGCCCCACCCCATCTTAGCCCCACCCCTGTGTTGGCTCCACCTCTCCCGTTTTAGTCCCGCCCCCAGTTTTTATCCCTGCCCTCCCACATGAGCCCTGCCCCTCCCATATCTATCCCCGCCCCCTCCTTTTAGCCCCTCCCCCTGCCCATAGCCCCGCCCCCTGGCGCTGGCCCCGCCCCTGAGGTGCCATGGGGCAGGGCTGGCGGTGGGGTTGGACCCCCAGGGCTACGGGAACCCCGATTTCTGCTGGCTCTCCATCCACGACAGCCTGGTCTGGAGCCTGGCCGGACCCATCGCCTGCGCCGTGGCCGTGCGTATGGGGGGGTTGGGGGGACGTACCTCCGGGCACCCATGGGTGACACCCCCCACCTCACGCCTCCGCTCCCCAGGTCTGCATCTGCTTCCTCGTGCTGGCGGCCAGGGCCACCTGTGTCACCCCCCCGGGCTGTGAGAGGAAGGGCAGGGCGTGAGTCGGGGGCGGCACCCGTGGAAGGGCAACTTTGGGGGGGGGGTTATGGAGGGATGGGGAAGACATAGGGGGGCATGGGAGATGGGGCATCTATGGGTGGGGGTCCTTGTGAGGGGCATGGTGGGGGGGGCACCTATGGGTGGGGGTAGTTGTGGGGGGCTGGGGAGCACATCAGGGGCACAACATGGGGGGCAGGCAGGGGGTGCAGGCAGACAGGGGGTACAGACACTGGGGGTGCAGGTCCCTGATGTGCTGCCCACAGACGGGGGGTGCAGACAGCGGGGGTCCTGCTGGCCCTGCCCAGCCTCGCCTGGCTCCTGGCCCTGCTCTCCGTTAACAGCGATGCCCTCCTCCTGCACTACCTCTTCGCCATCAGCAACTGCCTGCAGGTGTGGGAACCCCCCAGGAACCCCCCCTGAGTCCTCGGGACCCCACCAGATCCCCGTAACCACCCCAGAGCCCTCTGAGCCTTCATCATTCTTCTAATCCCCCAGGACCCCCCTAGGGCCCTCCACCCTAGAGACCGCCTGACCCCTCTGGAGCACCTATGACCCCCCCAGAGCTTCTGTTATCCCTCAGGATCCCCCCGAGCCTCTCTGAGCCCCTTCAGCCCCCCTGAGCCCCCAGAACTCCCTCCAGAGCCCCCCAGAGTCCCTGACGCCCCCCACCAAGGGGGATCCATCATGCAGTCTGGAGCACTGGGGGGGGGGAGCACCCAGTGGTTGGGGGGATCCCTTGCTCTGCTCAGGGTGCTGATGAGGGGCACCCTGTGAGTTTGGGTTGGGGGTCTGCAGCCAGAGGCTGCCCCCTCACCCTGTACCCCCCCATGACCATCTGCCCCCCCCAGGGCCCCCTCATCTTCCTCTTCTGCGTGGTGCTGAGCAAGGAGGTGCGGAGGAGTCTGCGGCTGAGCTGCACCCACTGCCACCGCCCCGACCCTGCCATGGCCACCAAGGCCACCCTGACCCCCGTGAGTGCCGGGGCAACATCCAGGACAGGTGGGGGGGCGATCAGGGGTGCGGGGACAGCCCCCCACCCCCGTGTCCCTGTCCCCTCGCAGGCCTATGGCTGTGACAGCACTTACGTGGCGGGGCGGTTGTCCCCGTGTCCCGGGGGTGGCTCCAGCGGGTCCCTGCACAGCACCGCGCGCTCGGGCAAGAGCCACCACAGCTACATCCCCTTCGTGAGGAGGTACGGGGGAACAGCACGGGGGGGACAGCACGGGGGTGCGACAGCACGGGGCGGGGGCAGGGGACAGCATGGGGGGGACAGCACGGGGGGGGAGAACACAGCCGGGGGCGGGGACAGCACGGGGGAGGGTAAGGGGGAGAGACAGCATGGGAGGGGGAGAGACAGCACTGGGGGGGCAGCATGGGGGGGGCAGGGTAGGAGGGGGACAGCATGGGGGGGGGACAGCACGGGGGCGGGGCGGGATGGAGGGGGGACGGTACGGGGCAGGAGACAGCATGATGTCAAGGGAGTGGGATGGCATTGTGGTGGGGTGGTTGGTGGCATCATGGTTGGGTGCTGGGGTGGTGAGGTGACATTGTGATGGGGTGGGGGGTGGCAGGATGGTGGACAGGGTGGGGGTGGCATTGGGTGGGGTCGTGGGGTGACATCATGGTGGGGTGATGGGATGGGGGGTGGCAGGATGGTGGCAATGTGGTGCGGTGGTACCGTGGTGGGGTGCCATGGTGATGGGTGGTGGCACGGGGACAGGGTGGCATGGTGCCTGGGTGCCAGCACTCTGGGGGTGGGGGGGTCCCCTCTCCGCAGGGAGGACTCGGGGCTGGCGGGCAGCCCAGGGCCACTGCCCGAGCCCGGGGGGCTCTTCCTGGACACCCCGGAGCAGCCCGAGGGTAGGGGGACACACGTGTGATGAGCATGCCCGGCCTCAGGCGGGCAGGGAGCGGGGTGGGGGCGTGTCCGTGGGGACCCCTGACCCGTGTGTGTCCCCAGATCCGGACACGGACTCGGACAGTGACATTTCCCTGGAGGAGGAGGGCAGCGGCTCCTGCGGCTCCTCCCGCTCCTCCGACAGTGAGGACGAGGGGGCCCCCCCCGGCTGGGACCCCCTGCCCGGGCCCCCCCCCGCCCCCGGGCCTGGTAACACAACCAGGGGGCACTCGGGGGAGGGGTGGGGGGTAGGGTCTCCCCCTGTCTGGGGGCACCCGGTGGAGAGGGGGGGGGGGGGTGTCTCTAACCCTATTTGGGGTACCTGAGGGAGACACAGTGATTTGTGGGGGGGTCCCTCCCCCTGTCTGGGGGCACCCAGTGGTTATGGGGGTCCCTCGCAGCCCCCACCCCAGCACCCCCCAACCCCGCCCCTCCGCAGGTGACAGTTTGGTGGCCCCGGGGCGACCGTACTGGCCCGGCGAGTTCATGACAACGACGGCAAGTGAGAGCGAGGGGCAGGGGGGCAGCGAACCCCTGCGGGTAGAACCGGCGGGGGGGGGGGCAGGGACACCCCCCCCAGGCCTGACCCCGGCACCCCCCGGGCTGACCCCCCCCACCTGAATGGCCAAGCACTGCCCAGGGACCCCCCCCTGCTGCCCCTGCCCCACCCCCACAAAGGTACGAGAGGCCTCGGGGGGAGGGGGCAGGGAAGGGGGGGGGGGGCACCGGGCTGAGCCCCCCTCACCCCCCTCCAACTTTGGGTACCCCCCCCAGGCATCCTGAAGAAGAAGGGGCTGCCCCCCATCAGCGAGCGGGGCAGTGCCCCCCGCCCCCCCCGCCGCCCCCCCCGGGTTCCTCGGGCAGTGAAGGCAGCAGGGGGGGGGTCCCGGCCGCACCCCGCCCCCGGCAGAGTCTCCAGGAGCAGCTGCGGGGCCGCGCACCGATTGCCATGAGCGTGCGGGCGGGCACGGCCGATGGGGACTCCTCGGGCTCCGAGTGAGTGGGGGGACACGGGGGGGGAAATGGGGGTGCCCATGGGGGGCTCGGGGGTGCCTGAGGTGGGGGGGCCACGGGAGCTGCTGGGGGGAGCAGGGGGTTCCTCTGGGGGGTGCTGGGTGGCCCTGGGGTAGGGAGGGTTGATGAGTGCTGGGGGGGGGAAGGGGGTCGCCTGGGGTCCGGGTGGGGGGGGGGGGGTGTCTCTGCGGGCTGTGGTGGGTGCCCATGGGGGGGCTGCTGGGTGAACATGGGGGGGTCGATGGCTGCGGGGGGTCCTGTGGTGGGGTCCGGGTGGGGGGGGGTGGTGTCTCTGCGGGCTGTGGTGGGTGCCCATGGGGGGGGCTGCTGGGTGAACATGGGGGGGTCGATGGCTGCGGGGGGTCCTGTGGTGGGGGTGGGTCAGGAGGAGCGGTGGGTGCTCCGGGGGTGTGAAGCGGCTGTTGGGTGCCTCTGGGGCTCAAGGGGGGGCTGCTGGGGGGACTGCCCACGGGGGGGAGGGGGTTGGGGTTGTTGTGGAATGTTAGGAAGGCTCGGAGAATGTTGGAGAATATTCAGGAATATTCTCCAACATTCTCCGAGCCTTCCTAACATTCCACAACATTGGGGCTTGTCCCTTTTGGGGGGGGGGCACAGGGGGGTGTTGGGGTCCCCCCTTGGGTGCCCATGGTGGTTTGTGGGAGGGGGGGAAACTCCAGGGGTGTCATTACAGTGGGAAATAGGGGGGGGTGAGGGGTCTCCCTGCCCACGAGCATTAACCCCCCCCCTCTCTCCTTCCCACCACCCCCCCACCCAGATTTTCTTTTTTTTAATTTTCTCCATTAACCCACGGGGGGATGGGGGGGCTCCTGGCCCCCCCCTCCTCACCTCCTCCATTCCCCCCCTCCCTGGGTGAGCACCGGGTGCTGGGGGGGCAGAGGGCACCCTGGCACCCCCCCCCCTCACACATCCACCTGCCTTCGTTTTTTTTATTCCCCCCCTGTTGTCCACCCCCCCCACCCGTCTGTCCTGTCCCGTGTCTGTGTGTCCCCCCCCCCAGGAGTGACGAGACCTCCATCTAACAGGGACTCCCGGGACCCCTCCTCCCGTGCCACTGCACTGGGGACATTGGGACAGAGCTCGGGGTGGGAGGGGACACCGGAGGGGGGGGGGCACAGACACACAGAACCCCCCCACTTTGCACTTGGGATCCAGGCAGGGATTTGCACCCTTGGTACCATGATGGGGGGGAGGGAATTTGAGGCCATAGGGTGCCCCCCCCTCCACCCCTGTTGTGCCCCCACCCAACCCCTAATCACTCACAGCCCCCCCCCACCCGGTGAAGGGTTTTATTTAAAAAAATACATGAAAAATACAAAAAAAAAAAAAAAGATTTTATACCCCCCCCTTCAGTGCCAACCCCCCCCCAGGTGGGGGGGCGGGCATCAGTTGGGGTGTGCAGGGATATCTGGGCCCTCCCTCAATACTTTGCTGCCTCCCCCAGTGCAGGAGTGGGTGTTGGGGGGGGTGGTGAGGGACCCCTGGGTGCTGGAAGGGGTACTGGGGGGGGGGGGAGGGGGGTTTCCTACTGCTGATCTTTTGTAATTAAAGCAAAACCCAACCTGTGCCTCTGCCTCAACCTGGGAGTGGGGGGGGGACAGTTTCTGTGCCCTCCCCCCTCTCCCATGCCCTCAGTTTTCCCACGTTCCCTCCTTCTTCACCCACCAGGATTTTGGGCAGGGGGAAAGAGGGGGGGGGGGCCCAGGCACCCGAGCTCCTCTGGATGGGGTGGGGGGGGTCACCTCGGGGTGCTGCTCACCGCTGCCTTCCAGGGGGGGCGGAGGCGGCTGGGGGGGGGGGGCCCCGGTTTTGCACCCTGAGCCCAGTGGCCGGGGGGGGGCCCCCCGTGCTGCCCCCCGCACCTGCAATGGGGAGAGAGCCGTGGGGAAACAGGCCATGGAGGGGGGGAGGGAGCTGTATTCCCCCCCATTTTGTGTTCTCCCCCCTGCTCCCCAAGCCCCCGTCCTTACCTCTGGCTGCTTGTGTGTCCCCCGCCGGGGGTCCCGGGCCGGGGGCCTTGGGGATGGCACTGGGGGCGGGGGGGTGACTGGAGGGGGACAGTGGTGACCCTGCTGCGGGGGAGCTGGCGAGTGGGGGGGGGGGGGGCAGGGGGGTGGTGCCCCCCCTCAGCTTGGGTTGTCCTGAGGAGAGAGGGGGGGGGTGCGGCGGGGGTGCGGGGGGGGACACCGTCCCCCGTCCTCGTCCTTTGTCCCCGGCCCCGTGTCGTCCCCCCCCCCGGCAGTGCCGGTCCCTGATGTCCCCACGCGGGGGGACTCGGATTTTACCGCGGGTCACAGGCCCCCTGGGGGGGGGGGCAAGGGCCGGGGGGCACCCACCCGGCTTGGGGGGAGCACCTTGCCCCCGGGGAGTCCCTTCGGTGCTGCTGTGGGGTGGACAGCTGGGGGAGACCTGGAAGCAGAGGGGGGGGGGGGGTGGGGGACAGGGACACTGCTGGTGGGTGTGACTACAGCGGGGGGGGGGGGTGTCGTGTCCCTCTTGGGGACACGAGGGGTGGCATTTGGAGCCCCCCCCCAGACAGGTTTTTAGGGGGGTTGGGGCCGTACTGGGAACACCCCCCACACATTTGACGTGCCACCTACCTTCCGGGTGGCTGGGGACATTGGTGGCAGCGGTGGCACCGCGGGGCCGGGTGGCGGGGGGGGGGTCGGGTGGCGGGGGGGGGGTGCCCGGGGCTCCACCGTCGGCAGTAGCGCCCGCACGGGGCTGTCCTTGATGACGAAGGTTTGGCGGCGGGGGGCCTGCGGGGGGCTGCGGGGGGGTGGCCGAGGGGGTCGGGGGGCTGCGGGGGGGGGGAGGTGACACCGCTCCAGCTGTGCCGCCAGCCTGGTGGCCTCAACGCATCAATCTCCTCCAGGACGGGCTCCACTCAGGGGGCTCCAGCGCCCGCTGCCCCCCCCCGGCCTCCCCCAGGCCTCTGCTCCTCCTCATCCTCATCCTCATCCTCTTCCTCCCCGGCTGGGGGGGTAAGGGACAGTGTCAGCCCCCACCCCCCGTGTCCCCCAGGATGCCAGCCGTGAGGTGGCACGTCCCCTCGTGTCCCCCCAAAACCCCTACCCCTGGGGTGACACCTTGGTCCCCCCCCTTCCCCCCAGGGACACAGCCCATGGGACTGGCATGTCCCCCGTGTCCCTCAGGACTCCAGTCACGGGGGTGATACATCCCACAGGGGTTTGAGGTGTCCCCCCAGGACCTTGGCCGTGGGGTGGGCACATCCCCAGGGTCCCCCCACGTCCCCTGCCTCACCTGTCAGAAGGGGACAGGAACCCGAAGTCGAAGCTCTTCCTCGGTGACAAAGCGGACATCTGGGGGGAGGGGGACGATGGGGAACACACACTTGGGGTGAGGCCCCCCGGGGTCCCCCAGCACCGGGAGGGACACGAGGGGGGACACAGGGGGACATGTGGCCACTGTCCCTAACCTTGTTCCTCGGCCATCGCCTCCACCTCGGCCCACGCTGCTGGCACAGGGGCTGCCGGTGGCGAGGGGGGGGTGACCCACGGCCACCCCCCCACATTGTCCCCACAAACCACCCCCCGGTGTCCCCCGACCTCCCCACGGGATTGCCCCGGTGGCACCAGCCAGCACCCGGGGACAGGGGACAATCGGGGCTTTTGTGCCACCGGTGGATGGCACCCGCCAGCACAGCCTGGGGGACGAACCGGGGGGACCCCCCGTGTTTCCCCACCCGGGGGCACCCCCCAGCCCCTCAATCCGCTGCCCGGGGGTCCTCAGCCCACACACCGGGGGGGTTGCCCAGCCCCCACACTGGGGTGTCCCAGCCCCATCTC
Source organism: Heliangelus exortis (assembly GCF_036169615.1). Taxonomy (NCBI): domain Eukaryota; kingdom Metazoa; phylum Chordata; class Aves; order Apodiformes; family Trochilidae; genus Heliangelus; species Heliangelus exortis. The sequence goes on from NC_092446.1 coordinate 5,992,788, forward strand.
TGGGGGGTCCCCAGACCCCTTATTCTGCTCTCCGAGGGGGTCCCCCAGCCCCCACACCCCGATCCCGAAGGGTCCCAGCCCCTCACCGGGGGTCCCCAGCCCCACACCCCGGTCCCCTGTGCACCCCCAGTGCCCACACCGGGGGTTTCTCAGTCCCGCACCGGGGTGTACCAGCCCCCACACCCTGATCCTGGGGGGTTCCCCAGCCCCTATCCCGATTGCATTCCAGCCCCGCACCGGGGTGGTCCCAGTCCCCACCGGGCTGTCCCCGGCCCCACACGCCGATTTCCGGTGCATCTGCAGCCCCGCACCGGAGGGTCCCCAGCCGCTCCCCCGGAGGGTCCCAGCCCCACATCGAGGGTCCCCAGCCCCACACCGGGGGTTCCAGTCCCACACCAGGGGGTTTTCAGCCCCTATTCCAATTCCGATGCATCCCCAGCCCCACACCGGGGGCTCCAATCCGCACACAGGGGTTCCCATCCCCTCCCCCCGCTTCCAGGTGCCATTCCCCCCTGTCCCCGCAGTGTCCCCCCCGTCCCCCGCAGTGTCCCCCCCCCCTCCCCGTTGTCCCCTCTCCCCCCCCTCCCTCTCTCCGTTCCCCCCCCTCCCCCCCTCCCCACTCACCGCCCGCGAGCGTGGAGGGGGGGGCGTGGTTTGGGGAGGGGGCGTGGCCCTGTGAAGGGGGGCGTGGGCCTCGTTTCGAATTCCCCCTCCCTCGCGTCACCACAGCCGGCCGCGCGGATTGGCTCTGCTCCCTTTAGGCCACGCCCCCGTCCTGCCGCGCTCTCCTATTGGTTGCCGCCGAGCGGGGGGGCGTGTCCCCGGAAGCGCGCCGCCCGTGTCCGGGTCCTTCCGCCCGCCGCGCCAAGATGGCCGCCGTGCCGCCCCGAGTCCTGGCAGCCGCCCCACCCGTCTCCATGGAGACCACGTAAGGGGTGGGGACACCCCCGGGACCGAATCCCCGGCACCGAACCCCCCGGCACCGGGCAGCACCGCGCGGGGCACCGCTTCCCGCTATCTCCCCCCCTCCCTGTCGGTACCGGGCACCTCCCGCTCCGTCCTCTCCCTCTGCCGGGCGTCTCCTGGGTCCGACGCCACCCGCCCCGGTCCCTTGCAGCCCCCGGTTCCCCCCGGTACCGAGCAGCCCCCGCTCTCTCCTCGGTGCCTCCCAATGCTCCCCGATCTCCTCCCCTCCTCATCCCCATGTCCGTGCTGAGCTCACGGGGGGCGTGTGTGGTGACCCCCGGGGTGTAACCTCCCCCCGCGGCGTGTCCACCCCCCCCCCCCGGGTAACCCCCTCATGTGCCCCCTCGGGTGTGACCCCCCCATGTGTCCACCCCCCAGGATGGGTCCCCCTGGTTCTGGAGCTCTACTGGCTCCACGCCCCCCGGGACCTGCCGGAATTTCGCGGAGCTTTGCCGCCGGGTTTACTACAACGGCACCAAGTTCCCACCGGGTCATCAAGGACTTCATGGTCCCAGGGGGGTGACCCCCACCGGCACCGGTGAGGACCACCCGACACCCACCCGGGGATCGGGGGGGTCCCCCACACCCCTTTCCTGTGTCCCCCACCCCCCTGACCCCCCGCTCCTCCTCCCCAGGCCGCGGCGGTGCCTCCATCTATGGAAGCAGTTTGAGGATGAGCCTGCACCCTGAGCTGAAGTTCACGGGTGAGTCCCTCCCCGAGAGGACAAGGACACCCCCACCCCACCCCCCTGAGGAGTGGCAACGGCCCAGGTGTCCCTCAGGGACCCCACCCATGGTGTGGCACCTCCAGCAGGACCCTGGGTGGGGTGTTTGGTGTCCCCCCGTGTCCCTGGCATGCAGGTGGGACGTGCCTCCTGGTCACTGTGGGGTGACAGTGCCCCATCCGTGGGGTCCTCAGGACCTCAGCCATAGGGTGCCCTGTCCCCTCACATTGCCGGGACATGGGGGTGAGGACAACATCTCCCATGTCCCCCAGAACTCCTGGTGACCCCCCTTGGCCATGGGTGTGACACGGGGTCCTCTCAAACCCCTCTCACAAATTCCCATGTCCCCCATTGTCCCCCATCCACAAGGTGACATCTCCCCCAAGACCTCCACCCTCAGGGTGACACGTCTCCCCCCCCTTGCCAGGGCCAGGGGGCCCATGGGTCCCCCCAGGACACTCCCCAGGGGCTGCCACGTCCCTCGTGCTGCCCAGACCTCAGGGGTCCCCACAAATCCCATTGAGTTCAGAGCCCGCCAGGACACCCCCCGGGGGCTGCCACGTCCTTGGCCACATCCTCAGGGGTCCCACAAAATCCCATTATTTGAGTTCAGAGCCCCCCAGGGCAGCCCCTGGGGGGCTCCATCCATCCCATCCCCTCCATCCCTATCCCATCCCCCCCATCCCTATCCCATCCATCCCATCCCCCCCATCCCCATCCCATCCCCACTGTCCCATCCCTATCCCATCCCCCCAATCCCATCCCATCCCATCCCCCCCATCCCTATCCCACCCATCCCATCCCTATCCCATCCATCCCCATCCCCCCCATCCCTATCCCATCCCCCCAATCTCATCCCACCCCCATCCCATCCCTATCCCATCCCTGCAGTCCCATCCCTATCCCATCCCTATCCCCCCCATCCCATCCATTCCCATCCCCCCAATCCCATCCCATCCAATCCATCCCTATCCCATCCCAGTGCCCTCCCTCCCTCCCCCCCAGGTGCAGGGATCCTGGCCTATGGCCAACGCAGGCCCAGACACCAATGGCAGTCAGTTTTTTCCTGACCTCTGGCCCCCCGCGCAGTGGCTGGACGGGGAAGCACAGCATCTTCGGGAGGGTCTGCCAGGGGCCTGGGGGTCCTGGGCCGCTTGGCCATGGTGGAGACCAACGCCCAGGACAGACCCATCGACGACGTCAAGATCATCAAGGGCCTATCCCTCGGGATAGGGGACATCCCGGGACACCCCTGCTGGAGCTGTGTGGGAAATAAAAGGAGGGCGCTGGTGGTGACTCAGTGGTGACCAGAGACAGGGGGATGACAGTCTGGGGGTGACAGTCTGGGAGTGGCCATCCTTGGTGATCATCATCCCATGGTGGTGACAGTCCATGGTTGTCACAGTCCCCTGGTGGTGGTGACAGTCTGGGGGGTGACAGTCCATGGGGGTGACAATCTGTGGGGTTGGTGGACAGTCCGTGGGGGTGGCCATCTGTGGTGATCCCTGGTGAGATTTTTGGGGGGATGGTGAGGGAGATGTCCCCACCCTGTGTATGAGTGTCCCACCCCATAAGGGGACCTGCAGGGTGTCACCTCCCCCAGCCCTGGGGGACACGGAGCTGCCACAAGCCTGGGGGGGTGGGAGGGGGGAGCAGAGTCCTAGGGGGACCCCCAGACTGTCCCCAGGCACGAGGATCCCAGTGCCCCCCTCCCAGAAACCCCCCTAGGGCCCTTTACTGGTTTTTGTAGGGACCCACAGTAACCCCCAGGGGGACTCAGCTCCCAGTCTGCCCCAGTGCCCCCAGTCCCAGCCCCACATCTTGTCCCAGTGCTCCCATCCCCACGGCCAAGGCACTGGGAGTGCTGGGGGCTGGACTGGGAGGACTA